>NC_030443.2:7369254-7474254 GCF_001660625.3 Ictalurus punctatus
CTGATGTTGCTAATATTAATCCCTGTGGAAGCGAGTACACAGGGATATTTGCTTAGAAAAACAGTTATTCAGTCATGATGAAGGGAAAACGTCCCACAGCAAACATCAACATGTTTTGTAATTCAATCGTTGATTTGGTTCAGCAAACCAAGAAAGCTGTGTACCTTGGTAACTACTGGGTTTAAGCAAACACTGTTTACTGCTGACTCTGGGTTTCTATTGCTTAAAACAATATTGGGGAAGATAAGAAAATTAAAATAAAAAAATTTCTCTAGGTCATGACTTTGCAGCCACAGATTTGTGAGTATCGTAAAAAAACAGTTTTTTTTTCTTTTTCCATACATCTAATTATTGCACATACATACGGGATCTTGCATGCACGCACACACGCATAGATACATATAGCCTGAACTATCAACTACAGTATGCACCCATTCATTAAATACACACTACACATTAAAACCTTAATACCTACAATCATAATGATTTTTTTTCTTTCTTTCCTTTTTTTTTGTCCTTCTTTATTTTTCTTGTTCTGTTATATCTTCCGGTCTTTTCTCTACTGTCAATTTCTCTCTCCCTCACTGTAACACAAGCACTTGGTATTTGTTGCATGTAAATGTTAACATCTTTTTTTCCCAATTTAAAAAAAAAAAAAAAAAAAAAAAAAGACAATGTTCTGTACAGTAAATGTAACCTGAGATGTGGTGGAGAGTAAAGCCATAAGTACTGCATATCAGAGTTGACTATCTGGTGCACAGATAACTTAGAGACAAGCACTTAATCTGTCATTAGCACTAACAAATACAACCCAATTTCAGTATGGAAAAGTATGGAAAATGCTAATAAAAACAAAGAAGAGTGATTTGTAAATGTACTTTGTCTTATATTTAAACAAAAAACTTATAAAGACAAGTTTTTTGATGTTTTACCTAATCAACTACATATTTTTTGAAGACAAACATTTCTCTTGAAATTGATTCATGTAGCACATTCCAAAAACATTGGGACAGGGGCAATTTAGGACTAATAGCGAAATAAAGTTGAAATAAGCAGGTGATGTGAAACAGGTGAGGTAAACATCTAACCACAGTATATAAGGAGCCTCCAAAAAAGGCCTAGTCCTTCAAGAGCAAGGATGGGTCGAGGCTCGCTAATCTGCCAACAGATGTGTCAGTGAATAATCCTGAAATCTCTGTGCATAAAAGGCAATGCCGAAAACCACTTCTGAATGCGTGTGAACTCCGATACCTCAGACGTCACGGTCTTAAAAACCATCGTGAGTCTGTAATGGATATCCTGACATGGGCTCGGGAATAGTTTCATAAAGCTTTGTCAGTCAACACCATTCGCTGCTGCATCCACCGATTTAAGTTAAGGCTTTAATATGCAAAATCAGAAGCCATACATCAACACTGTCCAGAAGCACCACCAACTTCTCTAGGCTCGGTCTCATCTGAGATGGACAGTAGCACAGTGGAATCGTGTTTTGTGGTCCGACGAGTCAACATTTCAAACAGTTTTTGGACAAACAGCCGTCGTCTCCGGGCCAAAGAGGAAAAGGACCATCCAAGCTGTTATCAGCATCAGGTCCAAAATCCAGCATCTGTCATGGTATGGGGGTGTGTCAGTGCCCATGGCATGGGTAACTTGCACATCTGTGATGGCAGCATTAATGCAGAAAGATATGTACATTTTGGAGCAACATATGCTGCCATCCAGAGCAGGACAACGCCAAACCATATTCTCTCTGGATTACAAGTGCATGGTTGTGTAAGCAGAGAGTGTGGGTGCAAGCATGGAGTCCTGACCTCTCTCCGACTGAGAACGTGTGGTGCATTATGAAGTGCAAAATAAGGCAAAAAAGGCCCCATACAGTTGCGCAGCTGAAGAAATGCATAATGGATGAATGGAGGGAAATTCTGCTTGCTAAACTTAACCAACTGGTGTCAGTGTCCAAACACTTAATAAGTGTTATTAAAAGAAAGGTGATGTAACACAGTGGTAAACAGTCGACTGTCCCAACTTTTTTGCAGTATGTTGCAGTCATCAGATTTGAAATGAGTGTATATTTTCAAAAATAATACAATTCACAAAATAAATCATCAAATAATGTGTTAATAACGTGTTTTCAGATTTGAAATGGGCGTATATTTTTTTTTTAAACACAGAAAAATATATTTGAAGTGTGAATTTTACCTATGTGAATTCATAGGGGTGCCAAAAATTGTTGCACACCTATACTTAAAAAAGATCTTTTATTTTTTTTGGATGAACATGTGTTTTGTTTGCAAGTGTTTGATATCCATGAGAGTAGAGTATTTTTGTGAATTTCTTTAAAGATCAAAAGGTTTAACAATATAGATCATTTTTGGCTTCTTCATCAATGTATAAAAAATTTGCTTCCTCTTTATTTTGAATTAGGATAGGCTTCAAGGGTTTAAAATGCTTCTCCTAAGCACATCATTTTTCCCTAATATGCTAGGGTATTAGTCAGCGCTAACATGCCAACATCACTTAGAGGGTCTCGCTCTCACTCCCCCTCATTCCCTCTCTCCATTTTCTAACGGATTCAAACCAGGTTAAAGAAATGAATCACAAATACTCTCTTTTGGCATTCTATTGAGTGATAACTCATACCATCATACTCTGTGCATTTTGCACCAATGCAAACATGGGTCTACATCAAGTAGTAGATCTTGCAACAACCGGTCTTCTTATACACCCATTTCCAGACATACAGTGCAAATCTCTACATGCTGGTCTTGGCTTATCCAACTCCTCCACAAAGCATTTACTATACTGTTGCATTCCAGGTTTTGTGACCTCCTGAGGTTGCCTGAGGTCAAACGCAAAGGGACATTTCAAGAGTGTTTTCGGTTTAGAGCTCTATCCCAAAAAAAAAAAAAAAAAAAAAAGGTTAAAGTGAAAAAGTGAAAAAGTGAATGAAATGGGGAAAAAAAAATTAAAATGAAAGGGGGAAAAAAGCTAATGAAATGTAGCAGTGTAAAGCTTTTACCTTGTGATTCCTGTGTCTTTTGGTTGTTCCACTCCAGAAGAGAGTACATGTTTGAAACTGCCTGTGTGATTTTCACATCAATTGCACTACATGGCTCCAGTTTGCATCCACCAGGATCAGGCTCCCAACATCCAGGATTTTCTTCTGGATTGTGTTTCCCTGATTCAGTTTTTAGCTTAAGTCTTTGGTCAAGTCCTAAATTTTCATCTAGTCTCGAGGTCCCATGCTGTTCATTCACATCTAAACTGTTCTGCCCTGGCTGGATACTCTCTACTAGACAAAATTTCCTCTGGATGTCCACATGCATGCTGGAAGTAAGGTTATCAGGGTCAGATATGAGCAGATCAGCCACTTCCTGTACAGTGTCCCATTTGTACTCCAATGAGAGTTCCTCTGACATCGGGGCTGGTTGACTGCATCTGTTGCCATCTTCCCAGGAGTACAACCGCACCGAGACCTTTTCTGCAACATTGTGACCTTTAAAAAAATACAGGGGGGAATAATAACAGTGGGTCAAATGGACCAGTCTCCCATTTGTTATAATTTGGTTGTTTTTATTTAAAAATTACTTAGCTCATTAGACGTTTCAGGACTATCCATAAAGCTACTGAGGACACACAATTAGACTCATGATTCTCACTCACGCTTCTTTGACCAATTTTGTAAGAAACAAGAAGTATATTTATTATATTCTTAATTATTGTTGCAGAGTGTGGTAGCTACAGTTACCAGATGTGTGTGAATGACTGCTCATATGCATTTTGATTTACTGCACATTTGTACTGAAATAGCACATATCCTGAGCAAAGATCACTGTTTAGTATAAAACAGTAAGCATATTGGGTGTCAAAAGCATACTATGTCCTCCCCAAATTAAAAAACAGACCAGACATTTCAAAAGGTGGAAAAATTGACTTTTGAGTAAGATGGAGCCTACAGCCATGACTCACCCTTTCATTCATTTCATACATTTAGTCTGTGCTAGTTTAGTAATGGGGACTTTAATAGTAAGCACATAATATTAAACATTTGTTTAGGACAACTTTGGTCCTTCTCAGTATAGTCAATCAGATTTCTAACATTGTTTTTCCCTTTTTTCCTTTTTAGATTCACTGTGTCATGTGATACAATGTCTACAGTCATTGGTCACAGCAAAAATGAATAAAATGCATGGAGAACCTTATCATATCACTATTTTAAATACTGGAAATTAGCACAATATGAGGAAAAACAAATACAGTAATTTAATAAATAAATAAATATTTCATCTATGAATTGCAATGCTTGTGGAAGTAATATGCCTACTGTTGCAGCTTATTATAATTAAATACGGCAAGACCATAATGATTTTCAAGAGCCATAGTATGTACTATTACTACACAAATATTCTTGCCTTTCTAATTTTACACCATGCAGTATGTAGTGCTTATTGTGTAAAACATTTATAGGTTGGTATTTATGAGGCCATTAATTAGCTAAAAAGAACACAAGTAGCAATTATGTCACTACAACTGAAACACAATGACTCACTACATAGAAAGCATTTAATATAATTTTGCCATTTGTGTGAGGGAGTGATTTATATTAAAGTCTTTTTGCACAAAGTATTGATTAAAAGGATGCCAATAATTGTGGCACACATTTAACAAAAGACCCTTTTTTTGTATAACACATAGGCCAAATTTCCTTAGTCATTCATAACAATGGGAAAGACCAAGGAATATAGCTGTGATGAGCGGCAAAAGGTTGTTGAGCTTCACAAAATGGGAAGTGGCTACAAGAAAATAGCACAAGCATTGAAAATGTACATGTCCACCATCAGGGCAATAATTAAGACGTTCCAGAGAACTGGAAATGTTATGAATCAACCTGGAATTGGACGCGTGTCTATATATCGTCTCAACACACTGTGAAAATCTCCCAGGATCACAGCTGGAGAACTGCAGAAGTTAGTTGTGTCTTTGGGTCAGAAAGTCTCCAAAACTACAATCCGAAGTCACCTACATCACCACAAGTTGTTTCGACAGGTTTCAAGAAAAAAAAAAAGCATCTTCAGTTTTCAGCCAGACACTACTGGAACTTCAAATGGGATCGGGATCTATGGTCTATGAGCTTTTTGGCAATAAACACCAGAGGTGGATTTGGTGAACACAGAGAGGTAGCCATATGGAAAGTACCTCATGTCCACGGTTAAATATGGTGGTGGCTCTTAAATGTTTTGCGGCTGTTTTTCTGTCAGAGGACCTGGACATTTTGTTAAGTGAGAACTTTCAGGCATGATCTCTCTGTTTCAATTTTGAAGGTCTCTAGTCTGTCACAATGTTTCTGTACCAGGGCAGAAAGAACTGTTTTGTGTTTTTGTTTGTGCATTTGTGCAATTGCTTTGTGCATTCCTAATCACCCCACCTTCGTCCTCACTCTCTCGCTGTTCTTCTACTTCTTTGCCTCTAGTAGAAGACATCTTTAGTTCTTATCACTCAAACCTACGTAATAGATGTTCTGATTTTGTCTGTGACCCGCTCCAATTGACATCTGTCATTCTTTATCAATATTTTGGGTGTGTATATATACACTATGCTTTCTGAATATTAAAACTAAGAATCTTTCACTGAATGACAGCGTCGGTGTGACTTCTGCCTGGGACCAGATGAGAGGAAATCAGTCACTGCGGTCCAAATTTTGGTTCTGACTGGTATCAGACAAGAATGTAACATTAGGATACATGACATCATGGACTCAACAGATATTAAATGAAAACCTGAGTGCCTCTGTCAGACAGCTTAAAATGTGCCATGGCTGAATCTTCTAGCAGGAAAATGATTCAAGACATACATCAAAGTCGATATAAAAATGGTTTACTGACCACAAACTCAAGGTACTGCCATGGCCATCCCAGTCCCCTGACTTGAACCCCATAGAAAACCTGTGGGGTGAACTGAAGAGTAGAGCCCACCAGTGTGTACCTCAAAATTTGAAGGATCTAGAGAGACTCTATATGGAGGAACGGTCTCAGATCCCTGGCCATGTATTCTCCAACCTCATTAGGCATTATGGGAGAAGACTCAGAACTGTTATCTTGGCAAAGGGAGGCAGCACAAAGTGTTGACTAAAAAGGGTGGTAATAATTGTGGCACATACAGTACTGTGCAAAAGTTTTAGGCACCCTATTTTTTTAGTACAAATTTTGTTATATATTTTATATTTGATGACTTCTATATTATCGAGTCAGTTCAAAAATATTTTAGATTCCCAAACATTAGTTTTCAAGCACAAAATTAAATGTAACAGAAAAAATTTTGTATGTCATTAAAGAAAGCAGCAAATTACATGAGAACACTTTTCAGACGAAAAACACAATGCTGGGTTTTTCTGCAAAAATAAGAAGCAAGTGCGGCAGTCAAAGTCTCCAGAAGAACTGTGGCTGGTTCTCCATGATGCTCAGAAAAACTTAACAGCTAATTTCCTTATAAAACTACACAGATTGTACCAGAGACAACTATTTTTATTTTTTTGTCGCACCAAATATTGACTTTGTTTCATTTACTACTGTTTACTGTTTTTTTAATCTTTTTTTAAAAAATGTAGAAACATTTAATTTGAAGGCATCTTTGCTCTACAGCATTTCTTTGCATGTGCCTAAAACGTTCACACAGTACTGTATATATATATATATATATATATATATATATATATATATATATATATATATATATAAATAACATATTTATCTTTTTTTGTATAAATCTGTTTTGTTTGCGTTTTTTTGATCTCCATGAGAGCAGAATAGTTTTGTGATTTTTTTTTTAACAAGTTCAATAGATTAAATAATAAAGACAATTTTTCACAGCCTTCTTTGCTCATATTTGCCAAGGGTGCCAATATTAGTGGAGGGCACTGTATTACTACCTACATACTGAGCTTATACTACAATATAGTAAATAAATATATAATTATCACTATAACTGTTACTAAACTATAATTACAGTGGTGCTTGAAAGTTTCTGAATTTTCTATATATTTGCACAAATGACCCAAAACTTCAGATTTTCACACGTCCTAAAAGTAGACAAAGAGAACCCGATTATAAGGGTGCCAATAATTATGTTGACTGAAGATGAATGGATGAATGAATATGGCACAACTGAAACATTCTACTACTTATTGCATGTGTTGTTCTTTTTATACACCACTTTCTGCTTATTTTCATGAAGCAGCCAATAATTCTGGAGGTCACTGTAGATATAATGAGCTTTGACTGGTGATTGTTTATTTATGATTGGCCCACAGGACCTACCAGGTATGATGAAGCTCAGTAAATGGCACTTCTCCTTCCTCTGAGCTTTGGTGACATGGTGGATATGCGAGCCTTTTAATAACACATAGTACTCAGCCTTTTCCTGAATAGACTGTGTATCCTGCAGCACTGCATACACTTCCACCTGACCCTGAACGACAAGGAGAGAGAAAGAACAAAAAAAAAAAAAAGATATGAAAACGTTTTCCTTCTCATCACTCCCTTTATTTTCATTCATGAAACATTTATAATGTCACAGAGGGAAGCTTCCAAATCAAGAACCTGGCCTACACCTGGACTGCAAATTTTTGCGTTTTCCCTGCTCGAATATGGGAGAGATGGTACAACTGTAACACTTTTTTTGTGCTACCATCGAGTTCAATTACTCAACAATGAATTCATTTAGAGACTTCATATTTCCCCCATAACATAATGCTTCTTTTATAAATGTGCCAGTTTAACCATATCACTGCTGCTGTACTGGAAAATTTAATAATTGTAATATTGCATGGGTCAACTGTAACATCACACAAAACAATACCATAAACGTAAAAGGAACATGAGGAAAAATCAATGTTAAACCAAAAATACAGTAAATATTCCATGTGCCACACCTTTGTATGTAGCTTGGAAAAAAGGAATTACAATAGATCACACATTTTCAAACAAGTATTGTAGCTGACTGATAATGCAGCGCTCATAAAGCCTTTTTATTTTTTGTTTGTTTCATTTTTGCTATACCATGTTCACTATGGTATGGTAACAATTGTGAGCATTCTCCCCTACATCTGAAATCAAGTGTTGGATTTGTCCAGTTGTGTATAAATCCAGAGAAGGAGAAAAATAAAAGTAGAAAATCAGTAAAACACAAATGAAAAAGAAAAAAAAATAATAATAATACAATTTATCTGAAAAACTATGAACAGAACAAAAATGCTTTGTGCCCCTACTCTCTGATCAATATAGGCATTCAATACAGGTTTTGTTTAATTTTTTAAAAATTATCATTTAGACCACCGATTTCATTTACAACCCCCTGGATCCAAAGACACACCTTGTGAAAGGGGAGGTGAACATTACAGCAGACTGAGAGAGGTTTGTGTAAGACAAGGCTCTTTTCACATTCCCCCCCGATGTCCTGCATAAAACCCTCTTTTGATTTTTTTTTTTTTTAACTACTTCTACAGCCGTCTCTCTCACTTCCTGTCATTTAAGGGGCCCCTTTTGCTATAACAGTGAATAGTAAGTAGAACCTTCATAAAAGGGTAAAGAACTTTGTTCGGTATGGGAATGTATAAAGAGTAAAGACTTTCCTCTTTCTGCATCTCAGTCCTTCAGATGGAGATGAATGGCAAGCCTGGAATCCTCAGTGCTCTGCCCCCCCCCAAACTCCATTCACAGCAGTTCCCACTTTTTGGTGTTTGTCATCTCATATTAATGAAACAATTACCATGCACCTTTATCTAATTAATGCATGCCATGTTTTCCAGAATTTCCCTGAATTTGAGTATTAGACCTAGTACTATTTCAGCATGGAAAACCTGAAAGTAAGAGAAATGGACAGAGAGATTTCTTCTTGACTAATAAAAGAGAGGGATGGCAATTACCCAGTCCACCTGAAACACCATCACATTGATCCAATCTAATGTCCTCAATGAGGTATGTCATTAGCACTCCAATCCAGCATCAATAGTCACACTCATTAGAATTCAGTAATAAAGAGCCTGTCACAGACAGAGACAGACAGATGGACAGAAAGAGATGGATGGATGGATGACCATCTATTGTAGTTACTGATGCATGTTGCTGAATCTCAGGCTGTTCTAAATAAGACTAAATGGAGGTTGCTATAAAGGGAACTCACTGCTTCAAAATGCTTCAATAACAGAGGGTTTGGATATAGTCGAGTCCTGGTATAACAACTAAGAGTACTTAACTATACAACATTTTTTTTTTTTTTACAACATTTGTGGTACTTTCTGAGGTTCCACTCTGTGATTTTATTTCCATCCAAAACAGCAATGTCTGCGGTTTTCACTCTCTACCACTGCAAAAGCCCTACTGTCTTTGAAGAATGCACAGCCTGATCATTTTACTCCTGTCTGAATAGACATTTCTGTAACTTTACATGCAGATGTTGTGGTAGAATGGTTTGACCAATGTCTTGGCATCTATAATATTTGAATTTTAAAACATTCCCATTATTACTAAATGGCAAAAGGCTTTGGAAGAATCTCTCAAACATTTTGTTCCAATGGCTTACATCACCATGTTGTCTATATTGTCTACAGTAGAGGCCCATTAGGAGGAAAAAACAAAAAGGTCCCATATATTGATTAATAGGGCTGTTACAACTATTACAATTATTATATAGTTATAAAGCCAAAATGGTCTTACACTTACATCCCCAATTCCGAAAAAGATAAGACAGTATGGAAAATGCCAAAAAAAAAAACAACAAAAAAAAAACGGGTCATTTGAACATTCAATTCTCCCTGTACTATACTGAAAACACATTAACACATTATTTGATGTTTTCTTTTGTGAATTGTATTTATTTTTGAAAATATACACTCATTTCAAATCTGATGATTGCAACACACTCCAAAATTTGGGTCAGTTGACTGTTTACCACTGTGTAACATCACCTTTTCTTTTAATAACACTTAAGTGTTTGGACACTGAAGACCAGAAGTTTAGCAAGAGGAATTTCCCTCAATTCATCCATTATGAATTTCTTCAGCTGCGCAACTGTACGGGGCCTTCTTTGCCTTATTTTGCACTTCATAATGCACCACACATTCACAATTGGAGACAGGTCAGGACTGGAGGCAGGACATGCTTGCACCCGCACTCTCTGCTTAAACAACCAAGTGCTTGTAATCCATTCAGAATGTGGTTTGGCGTTGTCCTGCTCTGTATGGCAGCATATGTTGTACCAAAATGTGTACATATTTTTCTGCATTAATGCTGCCCTCACAGATGTGCAAGTTACCCATGCCATGGACACTGACACACCCCCATATCATGACAGATGCTGGAGCCCATATCAGGATATCCATTACAGACTCACGATGGTTTTTAAGACAGTGACTTCTGACACGCATTCAGAAGTGGTTTTCGGCATTGCCTTTTATGCACAGAGATTTCACCAGATTCCTTAAATCCTTTAATTATATTGTGCACTGTAGAAGGTGAAATGCCTAAAATTTGCTGATTTGTCTTTGGGGAATGTTGTTCTCAAAATTTTGGATTATTCACTGACGCATCTGTTGGCAGATTGGCGAGCCTCAACCCATCCTTGCTCTTGAAGGAGTAGGCCTTTTTGGGAGGCTCCTTATATACTATGATTACACGATTGCCTCACCTGTTTGACATCACCTTATTTCAACTTGTCATATCGCTATTAGTCCTAAATTGCCCATGTCCCAACTTTTTTGGAACGTGCTGCATGCATCAATTTAAAATTAAAATTAAATGTTTAGCTTAAAAAAACTATGCAGTTGATTAGGTAAAACATCAAATACCTTGTCTTTATACATTTTTTGTTTAAATACAAGTCAAACTACATTTACAAATCACTCCTCTTTGTTTTTATTAGCATTTTCCATACTGTCCCAACTTTTTCGGAATTGGGGTTGTACAAAATTTAATGTTTTAATATAGTTACAGGTTAATTTGTTATAAATATTTGGTTAGGTCTGTATCACCAGTGGCACATGTTCTCTTTTATGATGCAAACGTTTCTTTAGTTCTTTGCTTAGCCAAGCAATTTTGTTGAATATACATATTGCTGGTTTCACCTATATATTTACATTTTTAAAACGCTAAAAAAATAATGTGGTAATGCTAAATAAAATATTGGTTAAAATGTGGACTTTAAGTCTTTCAAAGGACAAGCCACATGACTATGCATCATGAGCTAAAATTAATGTAAGAGTGTAAAAGAGAGAGAGAGAGAGAGAGAGAGAGATTTTTACTACTCTGCCCTCAAGAGCTGAAGCATAATCTTCTTAAGGATCTAAAACAGCCCAGCCATTAATGTCCTTTATTAGAGATAATCACTGATTACAGTTTCTTTGATCACAGTGCACTTCAATGCATTTTTCTTTCTTTCTTTCTTTCTTTCTTTCTTTCTTTCTTTCTTTTCCCCCTCAAGTTAGTCTAGATACTGGCAAATCCACCAAATCCTAATACTGCTCCAATTACTATTGATAATTAATCTACATAATTAGTTAAATGAAGATATTGTATAGTCAGATCCATAAATATTTGGTCATTGACAAAGTTATAGTTGTTTTTTTTTTAAGCTGTCTATCACAGTATATTGGGAGCTGAAATTAAATAATTATATTATTAATATAATGAGCTCAAGAACTGCTCAAATCAGCTTTAATTTGATGGCAAGTGCATCCAAATCAGGTGAGCAGTGTAAGAATTACAGCGGGTTTTTTTTTATATATGGTTCCCTGCTTTTTAAGTAACTAAAGGTAATTGGACAATTGGCTGCTCAGCTGTTCCATGGCCAGGTCTATTTTATTCCCTCGTTATTTCACTTACAAGGTAGCAGATAAAAGGTCTAGAGTTCATTTCTAGTGTGGCATTTGCATTTAATCTGTTGCTGTTAACTCTCAATATGAGGTCCAAAGAGCTGTCAGTGGCAGTGAAGAAAGACATCATTAGGCTGAAAAATCTAAAAACCCATCGAAGAGATAGCAAAAAAAGGTGTGGCCAAATTAAGTATATGGTACATTCTTAAAAAGAAAGAACACATTGGTAAGCTTAGAAACACCAAAAGACCCAGAAGACTACAGAAATCAACTGTGGTGCATGAAAGAAGAATTCTTTCCCTGGTGAACAATGGGGAAGGGCAGATCAAGATCACCCTCCAGCATGTAAGCATATATGTGTCAAAGTCAACAATCAAAAGAAGCTTTTACCAGAGCAAATACAGAGGGATTACCACAAGACAAAAACCATTACTAAGCCTCAAAAACAAACCATATTAGAGTTTGCAAAAAACATCTGTGGCTCAGGTGGCAGCGCGGGTTATCCACTAATCATAGGGTTGGCAGAATGATTCCCATGGCCAATGGCCCATATGACTCATATTATCATTTTTCCGCAGTCTGAAGTTGTCTCAGACCATTATCTTATCTCGTTCATAATACGAATTGATCATAATATTTCCACCTCGCCTCGCTACCGCGTAAAAACGTACCTACACATCAGCTACTGCACCGAGCTTCATAAATAACCTTGCAGAAACATCAATTAGATTTGGATCACATAGAACTCGATCAGGCGACTGAAAGCTTGGAGTCAACACTCCGCTACACGCTAGATAGAGTGGCTCCACTCAAAAGGAAAATAATTAGAGAAAAAAAATTAGCACCCTGGTATAACGATCAAACGCGAACCTTAAAACAGATAACTCGACAATTAGAACGTAAATGGCGTCAAACCAAACTGGTGATATTTCAAACAGCATGGAAGGAGAGCCTACTGAAATATAGGAAATCTCTTGGCGATGCTAGAAAAATCTATTTCTCCACCTTAATAGGAGACAACAAAAACAATTCTAGATTCCTTTTCAACACAGTAGCAAAATTAACTAGGAATAAAACCACTACAGAGAGAAACACTCAATCATTACATAGCAGTGAAGATTTCATGAAATTTTTCATTGATAAGGTTGAAAATATTTGACGTGAAATACAGGCCATTAAATTAAAACCGGACAGTACTGTAACAAACCCATTACATGACAATGTAGCAATATCAGATCAATGGTTAGAGTATTTTGCTCCGCTTAGAGAGACCGAACTAGCTACATTAATCTCTTCAGCCAATTCATCAACTTGCATACTAGATCCCGTACCTACATGTTTGTTTAAACAGATTTGTCCAGGATTAATTGAACCACTTCTAAATATAATCAATTCTTCCCTAAGCACTGGCTATGTACCTAAATCACTTAAATTAGCAGTTATTAAACCCTTGATTAAAAAACCTGATCTTGACCCGTCTCAATTGTCCAGCTATAGACCAATATCAAATCTCCCCTTCATCTCTAAGATTTTAGAAAAGGTTGTAGCAAAGCAGTTATGCTCATACTTAGATAGGAATAACATTCATGAAATGTATCAATCAGGATTTAGACCTCATCATAGCACAGAGACAGCGTTAGTTAAAGTAGTAAATGACCTTTTACTGATCTACGATCAGGGTTGTGTCTCGGTGCTTGTGTTACTCGACCTTAGTGCAGCTTTTGATACTATAGATCACACTATTCTCCTTGATAGATTAGAAAATGTTGTTGGCATTAAGGGAACAGTCCTCTCCTGGCTCAGGTCTTATCTGACCGATCGTTATCAGTTCGTAGATGTAAATGGTGAATTCTCCATGCGTACTGAGGTTACTTTTGGAGTTCCACAGGGTTCTGTTTAAGGCCCACTGCTCTTTACTTTATATATGCTACCCCTAGGTCAAATTATTCGTAAACATGGAATTAGCTTCCACTGTTATGCTGATGATACACAGTTGTATGTTTCAGCGAAGCCAGAGGACAGACAGAAGCTTAGTAAAGTTGAGGATTGTGTAAAGGACATTAGACATTGGATGTTAACTAACTTCCTTCTACTTAATTCTGATAAAACAGAAATACTTTTATTAGGCCCACGTGTAGCTAGAAGTAATCTTTCTGATCACATGGTTACTCTGGATGGTCTTTCTGTTTCATCATGTGCAGCAGTTAAAGACCTTGGAGTGATTATTGACTCCAGCCTATCATTTGATGCTCATGTAGATAATATTACTAGGATAGCCTTCTTTCATCTCAGAAATATTTCTAAAATAAGAAACATGTCACTACATGATGCGGAAATACTAGTTCATGCATTCGTCACCGCTAGATTAGATTACTGTAATGCCTTACTGTCTGGATGTTCCAGTAGGAATATAAATAAGCTCCAGTTTGTCCAGAATGCAGCTGCTAGAGTCCTAACTAGAACTAGAAGATACGACCATATCACACCGATATTATCAATACTGCATTGGCTCCCAGTAAAATCTCGCATTAACTATAAAATACTTTTATTAACCTATAAAGCACTAAATGGTCTCGCGCCACAATATCTAAGCGACCTTTTGGTTTTATATAATCCGCCACGCCTACTTAGATCAAAAGATGCAGGCTATTTGACGGTACCTCGAATAGTGAAGGCTACAGCAGGGGGAAGAGCTTTCTCTTATAGAGCCCCACAGTTATGGAACAGTCTTCCTATTAGTGTTCGGGACTCAGACACAGTCTCAGTGTTTAAGTCTAGGCTTAAAACGTATTTGTTCACTCAAGCCTACCCTGACTAGATTCTGTTCTACTACTTCGCAGTCATAATTATCTTTTTTCTCCCTCTCTCCTTTCGCCGAGCCCCACACGAATTTATGGAGATACTAGAGATCCAGATCCTTTCTGCCTCTGGATGGAGCTCAAATCTTCTTTAATTCCAGACTGCTGGGACTACGGCTGCTCCTAAGGCCATACAGACTTCATATAAATCCATAATGAACTTTTTCACACTAACTGTTGTTACCCAGATGAGGATGGGTTCCCTTCTGAGTCGGGTTCCTCTCAAGGTTTCTTCCTCTTAAAACATCTTAGGGAGTTTTTCCTTGTCACCGTCGCCACTCAGTGGCTTGCTCAGTTGGGATAAATTCGCACCTTTAATATCTGTATACCATGTTGATATTTCTGTAAAGCTGCTTTGAGACAATGTCTATTGTAAAAAGCGCTATACAAATAAAATTGAATTGAATTGAATTGAATTGAATTGACTCCACATGCCGAAGTTGCTATGAACCCAAAGTTGCTCCCAATGGCAAGCTAGTGTCGTGCATGGCAGCTCTGCTGTCATTGGTGTATGGGTTAATGAGAAACAGTGTAAAATGCTCTGTAGAACCGCTAAGGTTAAAATAAAGTGCTATACAAGTGCAGATCATTTACCATCCAAAAAAATATGGGTGCTGAGGATGGTGGAGTGTTTGTAGCTTGTCCTTACAAGGGTTGGTTAGAATTTAAACTTGTTATCTAGATGGCTGCTTTTAATCTGGAATATTCTAAATGCAATGATCTGGGGAATCACCTGTTGTCAAAACCAAGAAACCTCATAGAAACTGCAGAGAGCCTGCAGTCAAAAAGGGAAATCGGCAGAGCCCGTGCTAAAACAAGAATAAATATCAGCATGTCTTTTAAGAGGTGGCGAAATCTCAGAGATATAAAGGGATTGAAGACTCATGCAGAGATGGCTTTTTTTCTGCTGAACAGGTAAGATATTTCAGTGATTCAATAGGTAGCTAGCTAACATTAGCGCACTTGTTCACTTGATTCAGCTAGGTATCAAGTTCCCCATGTTGTTTTTTTTGGTGTGCTATGGTCAATGTGGTAAATTGCACTTATTTTCACCTCTACTCCAAGAAAACCGTATCCGCCACCAACTCCATTGTCAAATATTGGAGCTAATATACAACCCATACGTATACCTTTATTTTTTTATTTTTTTATTGTTTAATCTGCAAGCAACTTGTAATGTTATGTTTCAACCAGAGATTGCGATAGAGAGGGAAAAGTGCAGTACTGCAGTTTTAAATAAGCAGAATGTTCTCGAATGGCTAAGTCTATCACCTGACTTGAATCCAATTGAGCATGCATTTCACTTGCTGAGGGCAAAACTGAAGGTAAAACACCCCAAGAATAAGCAGAAACAGCTGCAGCAAAAGACCTGGCAGAGCATCACCAGGGAAGAAACTTAGTATCTGGTGATGTCGAAGGGTTCTAGACTTCAGGCAGTCATTGACTGCAAAGGATTTGCAACCAGGTATTAAAAGTGACAATTTATTGTGATAATTCACATCAAACATCAGAATGGGGAAGAATGTGATCTCATTGACTTTGACCATGGCATGGTTGTTGGCACCAAACAGGCTGGTTTCAGTATTTTTCATCTCCTAGGATTTTCATACTTAACAGTGTATAGAGTTTAAATAGAATGGCACAAAAACCAAGCAAACAAAAAAACTTCCAGTCAGTAGCAGTTCTGTAGGCAGAAATGAACAGTTGATGAGAGAGATGTCAGAGGAGAATGGCCAGACTGTTTTGAGCTGACAGGAAAGCCCATCAGCTTTCTGACTTTGAGAATGTTAACTACTATTATGTTCCTTAGTGTGTGAACATGTTTGGATTCAGCAGCTAGCAGATAAACTAGCATTTATTAGCTATCTAGTCCACTAGCATTCGGACACCATATCAAACCACATGAATACATACTAGATTACTCCCACGAGGTTTCATCAATCTATGACTTTGAATTCATGTTGTAGGTGGGGGCCAGTTCTTCTCAAGCTAAGGCTAATGTGGTCCTCCAGAAGGATACCACACTTCACTGTAGCAGCCATTTAAGTGGAGGGACACATGTCACAGAGCAAAAAAACAAAATGTTTACTGTCACAATTAGAAAAGTGGTATCAAAAAGATATTTTTTATATCAATCAAATTCAACGTATCAGCTTGGTATCAAAAAAATTTTAAGAGACACCCAGCTCTACTCATGATGTAGACTTCTATAGATGATTGGCCATGTTGGCAGAGTTGGTCATTCATTTGGTCAGATAAAATCAGCCTAGCTAGTATATAATTTTCCATAAAAATTGTGTGCTCAAGTCATTATGCTAAGAAGCTGGTGTGTCAGAAAGAAATTAACGGCACACGTCAATACGTCCCCACGTCACGCCGTCCGACGTTCCCTCCAGAATTTCACGTATCAACATACAGTTCGTCTTCGTTATGGTACCATATATGGTTTTGGGTGTTTCATTTTTCATTTTACAAAAGCTTGAAGAGCAGTTAATTATTTGTCATGCTGTGCGTGCAAATAGACGACTGCTTGAAGCCATTCCGAAACCGCATACTTGCCTTCTACATAGCAGCCGAAATACATTTATTTCTCCTAGTATACAATAGGTAAATACACTTTTCAGACAGAGCTGTGATCTCGTCAAACGGTTGAGCACTGCCGTGTGTATCCTATCGCAAAATGCGACAAAAACTCCCACATGAAGTTAATAGTGTGATTAAGGTGTGTACATTTCTATAATGCACGTTGATAATGCGACTAAAATAGGAAAACTCCACGTCTTAATTCGATTTGTGTTTACGTCGAGTACGACTTTACCCGGATTAAGGTAATCAATAATCGCTTTTTACATGAAAATTTCTTAATCAGAGTATTGTCTTAATCAGTTTAATATCAGATTATTGTTGTCCATGTAAACGTACTGAATGTCACTAAGTCCTAAAACCACAATAAAATCTCTTTAATTTCTCAGAGTGTATGAACTTGTTTGTAATGTGTGATAAAAGAACTAATCCTATCAAAATGTCAGAACAGAACCATAATGACTGCACAACTTGACTGTAGAATTGCATGCAATGGGTCTAACTGTTAAAATGTGTCATTACTAAAGTCCTTCTAGTTGGTTTTGAATAGTACAACAGTCGAGTGGTTATACAATTTATGTTCACCAATCAGCTATTAGGACTACGGAGCGAGATTACAAACTGGGTGGGACACAAGTCCATCAAAGGGCACCATGATCACGCTCACATTTAGGGCAGATTTGTGCAGCCAATTCACAAACTAGCATGGTTTTGGAAAGAGGGATTAAACCAGAGAACTCAGAGGAAACCCAAACAAACACAGATCACCACGGTGAATAACAGAATAACCCAAGCTCAGGATTGAACCGAGGTCCCTGGAGCAGTGAGATGGCAATGCTAACCGCTGCACCACCATGCTGCCAATTTGATTTTTGAAAATGCAAATCAGAAGACAATATGGTCCGAAAGCTTGGAATAAATTCTCAGCCTCCATTAACATAATGCAACATATACATATTGCTGTGCTGATAATGTTTGTTTACCCATATGAGTAGACCTTCTATTAACTTCCCCCATTAATTTTCTGACAAAACCTGTCTCTAGTGCTAAGACCTACTAATAGTTCATCCTCATAAGCAATCCCCTCATTGGGCAGTTGAGAATCACTTATAATCAGTAGCACTTGAAAGGCTTTGGAGACATCTACCCCATAGGTTTCATCCCACCTTCATCAGTGTAAAAACATTCCTATTACAGATATAAAATATTTTGAATATAAATACTAATGTAAATACTTTTATATTTTTTAAGAAAGTTAGCATCCTTTCTTTATATATACACTGTACTTATTTAATTTTTTATTCATGGTTCTTAAAGGCTCTTAAAAATGTTCCAGACTCCTACTCTAATCTCATCAAACCTTAAATGAATGCATATGGAGTTTGCTAAAGTCATTGGAACTGATTGGAAGTGGGATGCATTGCCAGTTGGAGATTTATAATAGAGCTAAATCACTAATAAATGTAATTATAGTCATGCAGAAAAGAACCTTCTGCAGAGTAACATACTGAACGCTAGTGAATAAGCCATTTTGCTTCCAAAGACCCTTGTTAGGATACTTGGCATGAGGAACCTCCATCAAGTTCCAGGACACTCATGAGCAAATTCTCACTGCTTTTGCCAAGAGTCATCCTTAGATGTTCCAGCACAACAATAATTCAAAGCATTCTTTCAGATCCACACAAACATGACTCACAGACCATAAAATCTTTATAAATTCAAAAAGTTTTAGAAATTGTTCTCCCATACTCTAGGCTAGACATTATTGAAAACAGAATGAGTAGCTCTCTATTAGAAAAGCACCACATCAGACTATGGTACTAAAACAGATAAAACCATGATATGGTAGATGGTGAATGGAAATCACAGCAAGTTTTCAGGATAATAAAATTATGCAGTATGTTAGTGTATGTGTGGTGATCTGAGGCAAAAAAAAAAAAAAAAATTATGTTATGTTTCAACATTGGGTTAAAGTGCCAGTTTAACAAATCTAGGTCAGTCTGCCTAAAGTGTCTAAAACCTTTCTAGCTAAGTGAATGTTATGCTTTGATAAGGTTATTGGATAGCTACATGCCCTGACAAAATGGACATAGTCCTAATTAATACTGTTTATAATCAGTTACTGATTCAAAATGTCTGTTAAAGATATAAATCTTTACATTTTCTCCCTTTTAACTTTTGAGTGTAAACACCCTTTAGAATGCTAAAACTTACATACATGCAAAAGAGAAACAGGGTTCAGTTTATCATGGTTTTATTCTGTGTGGACAACATGCCATGTTGTTCATAAACAATTGCTAAGCTTTATGTAACACATACTTTAATGTTTCAGATGAAGCACCACAAGTTTTTATTTACATTTTTTTAAACCTGTCGTCTGTACCTTCAGTTCTGTTTTTGCATAAGCCAACTCTAAATTAATATTGTATTCTGCCTATAGGGGAAATGAACTGTGCATACTAATTTGACTCAGATGAGCGAGACTCAAAAAGCAACTTGTCAAGATGTCAAAGGTGGACTCAAGGTGGGAAATTTGGACATATTTTTGTCTAACTTGCTGAAAACCAACAGATACAATAAAAGCAGTAACAAATGTGTCACCTTCTCTAAGCACCTGGCCAAAAAGCATCTAAAAAGCCAGAAGGCAGGCTGTCAAGCTTCCATAATTATGAAAAACATATCTGGAATTTAATTGGTTTTACCTGATGAATATACCAAATTGCTCTTCCTGTGTAAACACTCAGAATTGACACTGAATTCAATTATTCATGATTGCTATCACAAGTAAATTTTTTGTGTATCCTTTTTCCAAATTAGAATAGCAATGTATCTACTGTTCAAAACAGAGATACACAGGTAGTGAACACACAGAACAATATAAAGAAAAATCCTGCTGTTTAATGGTACATGCACGCTACAAATCTCTCTGCTCCCCATGCCTTTACTCGACGCTTGAGGGACACAGTGCAGGCAGCATGTGCTGTTTGAGGGAAGTGTCTGTCTACGTGGCTTTCAAACAAAGCTTTCAATCATTATTTCATAAAAACATTCAATTTATTTCAGTTACCATTGCTATTTATTGAAGCTACTGTAGTTAACAAATGGCAGACATTTTACTTTTCCATTTTAATTTTGTAACAGCTTAATTACTTAATTACTGTTAATTTTGTAACAGCTACAATTTAGTGAACTGCTGCTTTTGAATCACCAGGAGCACATACTGTAATGGTCAGAGATTCTCTCTCTATTAAAAAACAGAAGGTATATTACAGTTATAGGGAAATCACATTCCCCAGCCTCACAGGAAAAGTCTATGCCAGTGAACCAGTTCTTTTCACTTGCACAGCTTTCTGGAGGGTTCATGGGAGTATGCCTGCCATCATCATGATGTCCATTGGAGGAATAACGTCACAATGTGGTTTTTCACTGTTAATTCTAACAAATCTCAAATCTGAGAGGTGCCTAAGTGGACTTCAGCCATGCTCCTGAACGATTTGCTGCTGATTATGAAGCGTTCACCAAGTCTGAACCTATGGTTCTCTTTCAAAAGAGTGATGTAACATGTACAGTGCCCTTCACTAATATTGACACCTTGGTAAATATGAGCAAAGAAGGCTGTGAAAAATTTGTTTTTATTGTTTAACCTTTTGAACTTTTGTTAAAAAAAAAATTACAAAAATACTCTGCTCTTGTGGATATCAAACAATTGACTAATAATGTGACACATTTTCACAGCCTTCTTTGCTCATATTTACCAAGGGTGCCAATATTAGTGGAGGGCACTGTAGATGTGACACTCAAATTGAACATCTCTATCCTCAAGCTGTGGGTGATGACTGAAAGAAGGTGGCTACACAGCCAGAGTAAACCTTAGTACCATGTGGAGGAACCTCACTGTTGCCACTTTCACGTGTGTGAAAGTGGCAACAATGAGGTTCCTCCACGTGGTACTAAGGTTTACTCTCTGATACGCTGAAAAGCTCAGAAATCCAGGACTGCCTTAGAATAAAAAGGCACTGTTATGCAAATCGACATGTGATACAGACAGCTCAGAAGGTTGCCCCAGGCTGGAAACTGCAGGTGTCATGAAAGAGATTACATCTTGGCTTAGGAACATGTGGGAATCCCCAGAATGAGATACAACATGTGGCTGGCATTGAGAAACCTTGCCTGCCCTTCTAAGCCTGTTGCAACTAAAAGCCTCACCATGAGAAGTGGAAAAATATCCTAAGAACATGATTTGATACTATTCCAAAAGTGAGTTAAGTATAATGTACAGCTCAGTGTCCCTACAGTTCAACATTATTATTTTCCCTCTGTTCCATTTGCCTTTGTAGTATGTCCCATTATAACATTCATTTTGTATCAAAAAGTTAAATAGCATGACTAATTCAGACTTTGCCTTACATAAGTCACAATGTTCCACAGAAGCCAAAGAACAATAGAGTACCATGGGAGTTAATGACAGAAATGATGGAATGAATCTTCCCTTGGGTTCTTTGTGTTTCCATTCATTGCGTTCTGTCTCATAGTGTAGTTAAAATCCGAGTTACAAAAGGTGCATTGTGGGGAAAAAAAAATCATTATTAGTCTATTACCTGAAGTGCAAGAAGGACTGCAGTCAGCAACATCGTTCAGATGACAAAGTAATCCAGTGCAGTGATTTACAACTCGTATGATACACATTTAATCATGATTAAAAAGGGAATTTCCCTCCTGAGGCTAAATAACATATTTCAAATAAAGGGAAATTAAATTATTTAAAATGCCAAGTAAATAGACAACCATATCAGAAATGTCAAACATCCAAAGGCACTAAAATACTTTTGAATTCTTATCCATCTTAACCTCTAAAAGCTTACAAGACTACCTGTAACTCCATTCACCTGTAGCTCGACTAAGTGATAAGTGTTATGATCAAACAAAGATGTTTACACAGTGTATTACCAGGCAACAATCTTGACAAATGGGTATTACAGTACTTCCTTAATCACGTTTGTTCATGTCAAACATTGTGCAGGTTCACATGCTTAGCCTTAGAACTCTATTCCAAGCCTCTTACTCTTAGCATTTTTTTAGCTTTATGTTATTCATATTGGCTCACTTTTAGTCGAGGGATGGACATACCACCAGCCTGAGACAAGCAGATTACATATCTGGGCTATCAGTTTCACATTCAGATAAAGGTGAATAAATATATTAAATGCACACCACTACCATGTCATACTTTTGAGCAAACTACATTATCTGCCACATTTTAACCTAGCTAATTGGGCAAGCATAACATTTAATCGGGCAGCACATTGGAATTTTTACTTGCCCAGGGGACTACATATTTCCTGTAATCACACATTTAGCCAGGTTGGTGAGGTTGACAAATAGTCATGTGTCAAATTTTTCCAAACACTGTAGAAATTAATAACATTCTTATACGGTCATGTGAAAAAATAAGTACACCCCGTGGAAACTGTTGGCTTTTTTGACATATTTGGACAAGCCAACATTTGCTCATCTTTGAAACAGTGCCCATTAATAAAAGTGATGCACTATCAAATTGACATTCTGTAGTAATTTTCACAATTCAAATGAACAAAAAACAGATCAGTCACATGGAAAAAGTAAGTACACCCCTACATTTACAACCCCTTCAAATCCATAAAATTCTAATCAGGTGTTCAAGATTGGATGCCAGTGATTAGAACCTGCTTAGGAAGTGCAGGTGTTATTTAAACCTCTCACATCTAGTGTTCCCTTTCTTATTGAGGTGTGTGGTGTAGTCATGCCAAGATCTAAAGAGTTCTATAAGGCCCTAAGAAAAAAGGTTGTGGTTGTCTAGGAGTCTGGCAAGGGATTTAAAAAGTTATCTCCAAATTATTTGAAATGCATCATTCCACTTAAAGAACCCCCCAAAATTTTTCAAAAGCACCTGCTAGTAAGTCTTGCAACTGTTGGTGTCAAAGTGCATACTTCTACAATCAGAAAAAGATTGCACAAATTTGACCTGCATGGGAGGCGTGCCAGGAAAAAGCATTTACCGTCTATAAAAAATAAATAAATAAATAAATAAATAAAAAACAACCATTACAGCAAGACTACAGTTTGCCAATGAGCATATAGGCAAAGACCATAGAGCGTCAAGCCTTACAAATTGTAAGAATAAAAGTTTTAGTTGTGCTTTAGAAGTGATTGACGGCATAACAACAATCGGCAAAGTCAACCGATTTAATCAGTACGTAAGGTTATAAAAAAAAAAATAAAAAAAAAAACTCGAAAGCTCACCAAAATCTTGTGAATGTTTTACATCAGTGAATATTCAACTTGATTAAAACACACAAAACAAAAAAAACACTTGATCTATTGAATAGTCAAGGACACCTGAAAGTATTTAACACCAATATGTTAACCATTTGTCACATGTCGTGTGCGCACGCACACACACAGTACTTTTTTTTTTTTTTTTTAGCTCCAGTGAATTAGACCATTTGTATTTCAAGCCATTATTTGGGAGTTGATATTATGCTGTCCACATTAACCCCTAAAGAGGTCCAGTTGCAATAACAAATACTCCCACAATCACCTGCTAGAGATACCACACCTTACACATGTACACATGCCCATTCTTTTGCAGTGAGGTCACAGAGCCAGACTGAAACTTTCTCCTGGTTACACTTAAAACTTTTTTCAGATGAAAGGTAAACAGGTGGCGTGAATATGAACATTATTTCAAGAAGGCAGTGCAGGCTTCCAAATCAATTTGAATACTGGATGTTATCCAAAAGGGAAACTGTGCAACGATATATGATTAGTAATGTGTACATTTACCACTTACAATATTTAAGCCAACAAGGGCTGGAAACCATTTATTCAGATCTGAAAGAATGAAAAATAACAAAAAAATAAGTGCATTATGATGTTCACAATAGCTCTGCTTTGAAGTTCACATTGCTTTGAAAGTCTCATTGTGACATAAGAACTATTCTTCTCACTGCATCCTAAAACTGGATGTAACAAAATATGAATGCTTTATTCAAAATGAACAGATAATGTGTTCTAAACAAATACAAGTGTTAGGTGTTTACTTTTGTGCAGGCATGAGCGAGCAGTCGGATGCAAAGCTCACAGGACAAATAAAAGACTACTGTGCAATGCATTTACAATATCCTTAGTAATTGCCTGGTCAGGGTTGCACAGGTTTAAATTTGGCTGTTAGTTTTTTTTTATATTTTGAGAATAAGAACCAATTAAATTTGCTAGAAAATATCAAATCAAAAATAATAACTGAATGTGTGGGATTAAAAATAACAGTTGAGACCAATCATGAACTTGAGAGATATAGCAGAGGTTGAGTAACAGTCAGAGCCAAAATTCACACACCACCCTGACCATGCTGTCGAATTTCTACCTCTGGGCATTTCTAGTGTTTCCAGGTGGCCTAGTAGTACAGTTAGGCCACACCAGCTTCGGGTTTAAATCCAAATACAGATATATACAGAGATATTTACAGCACTAAACAGATGGAGATGAGATACAGTTAATGGCATTGAGCTACATCCCTATAGAATGTATATAGTTTATAGTATTTTATTTATTTATTTTTTTTAAATAGCACTTATAGTATTAATACCTTTTATAGTATTAATTTTCCAACTCTAATAGAGTATGTTAGTGAGATAGTGGCAAAAATGCTGCATTATTTGCATAGCCCAACTGCTGGGCTGAGCATTTAGCAGAGTTATTGCATATTATTTCAACCCAACCTTCAGGTAGTTAAGATAATATATGGCTGGGTTGTCATTGCAGCCCAGCATTTTTTTTGTTAGGAAGGTGGTAACCAAGCAATTGGGCCAGTTTTCCTGCTGCAATGTGAGTGACTATGACACAAAGCTATTGAAATTCCCAGTCACGGTCACCGCAGAAGGGCGAAGCACAGCTGAAAGAAAATATTATGGTGTGTGGGTGCATGCGTGTATGCGTGAGATGACATCTTCCAAGTGGTTTCACTCAACTTCATGTCAGTGTCATGTCAGTCTCATGATGTCACAGGCATGTAACATACAACATTTCAATGGAACAGATTTCCTAATATTCCCGGCCAAAGATCTTCAAACCTCAATTCCAATAATAAAAAAAAAAAAAAAAACTTTTTAAAATTTATTTGGAACAGCAGGTGAACAATGAAACTTACTGAATCTTACTGATAAAATTGACAGGAACTGTTTCAAGATAGCGGCAGAATCATTTGCTGAAAGGATTGGCAATGTTATTAAAGTGTACAATGACATTCAGAGAACCTTTCTATTTATTTATTTTTGTTAACTGCTATCAATTTTCAATTTAATTAGTATTTAATACACACACCATCCACTTTATTAGGAACACTTGTACACTTGCACATTCATGCAATTATCTAAAAATCCCTAAAATCAATGAATAATCATGATCTCAATATTGATCAAAATAATCATGATTATCATTTTGGCCATAATCATGCAGCCCTGTGTGTTCTACTGAATATATGCACAAATCTTTTTATCATAACTAAATGCTGAGGAGAACAGAGATGAGAATGAATCACAATTTCTATCAAAAACACGCACACAAGACATTAATAAATAACAATGACAATAAATGACATTTGGCAGGCAGAGAGAATGAAAGAGCAGATCCCAGGAGGATAAAGGGAAAAAAAAGAAAGAAATGGATAGAATTTCACATGAAGGGTGAGACAGACAGACAGACATTTTACACACATACATACACACACAGTGCCCTCCGCTAATATTGGTTCCCTTGATAAATATAAGCAAAAAACTGTCTTTATTGTTTAACCTAAGATCTTTTAATCTTTTTTTTTTAATTCACAAAAATACTCTGCTCTCATGGATATCAAAACACATTAATAAAAATATATATATATATATCTTTGTTAAATATAGGTGTGCAACAATTACTGGCACCCCTATGAGTTCACATAGAAAAATATATTTGAAGTACTATCCCAATTCCGAAAATGTTGGGACAGTATGGAAAAAAGGAACAAACCAAACAAAATGTAATTTAAAAATTCAATTTCACCCTGTACTATATTGAAAACACATTAACAACACATTATTTGATGTTTTATTCTGTAAATTTTATTTATTTTTGAAAATATACACTTATTTCAAATCTGATGACTGCAACATATTCCAAAAAAGTTGGGACAGTCGACTGTTTACCACTGTGTAACATCACCTTTTCTTTTAATAACACTTATTAAGCGTTTGGGCGCTGAAGACACCAGTTGGTTAAATTTAGCAAGTGGAATTTTCCCCCATTCATCCATTATGCATTTCTTCAGCTGCGCAACTGTACGGGACCTTCATGGCTTTATTTTGCGCTTCATAGATGCACCACACGTTCTCAGTCGGAGACAGGTCAGGACTGCAGGCAGGCACCATCTGCTTACACAACCATGCGCTTGTAATCCGGGCAGAATGTGGTTTGGCATTGTCCTGCTCTGGATGGCAGCATATGTTGCTCCAAAAATGTGTACATGTCTTTCTGCATTAATGCTGCCCTCACAGACGTGCAAGTTACCCCTGCCATGGGCACTGACACACCCTCATACCAGGACAGATACTGGGTTTTGGATCTGATGCTGACAGCTCGGATGATCCTTTTCCTCTTTGGCCCAGAGAACATGACGGCTGTTTTGTCCAAAAAACTATTTGAAACGTTGACTCATCGGACCACAAAACACGATTCCACTGTGCTACTGTCCATCTCAGAGGAGACCGAGCCCAGGGAAGTCGGCAGCGCTTCTGAACAGTGATGTATGGATTCTGCTTTGCATAGTAAAGCCTTAACTTGCATCTGTGGATGCAGTGGTGAATGGTGTTGAATGTAGAGCTGCAACAAGTAATCGATAAAATCAATAATAATGATTATGAAAATCATTATCAACGAATCTCTTTATCAATTAGTTGGTCTGCGCACGGCACGCGGGAGATTTACTCATTACGTTACTTCTGTTCAGAAAACACGCTTCGGAGAGTAAATCTTAAAGTTGTGTCCCAAATTAAGTACTATACGCTTACACTATGCACTCTGCACTACCGTCTAGTGTATGAATTTTAGAAAGGTAATATCATCTCAAATAGAACAGTAACAGGGTTTTTTTTACTAACTGGAAGTATAAGCCACTTCCTAGGCAATGGCGCATGACGTCATATGCACGCTAGCTTTACCAGACACCCAGAGTCACCAACAATGAATTTCTTCAGTTTACATTGTCAGCATTATTTTAATTCCAAACATGACCTCAGTCACCAACAGATGGAGGCGAAATAGTCACGTGACTAAGGAAGAAAGTGCGTAACCTCCAAGTCCCCTAAGGCAGGGAGCATTTTAAACACCGTGGAAATCAAACTGATGCTTGAGGACAAAGTTATGTTTATATCCAAAATGCTCCGCTGTGTGCAAGGGGCAGGGGAAACTGGTGCAAGCTGCTTAAAAGGTTTAGTTTAATTCAAGTTCATTGTCATTATATGCTGTATTTGCGCGCTTGCAGTGTAAATTCTGTCTGTTTATTAAAACGGAAGTGATGTGTTAGTAACGAGGCTGCGTTGCTGATCACGCACAGTATAGACATGGTGATAGAGTAGGAGCACGATTAAGATCTGTAATGTCTAATTAAAACATTATGATCAAAAGTAAACATAAGTAAAATAATGTCTAAAGGCAGTGAGTAACAAACCACAAGGTGCAGTGAAAGGGAGTTTTTATTATCAATTTAGGACTGTAGTTTAATCCAGTGCTTTTTGTGAAGCCATAAAAAATAATGCATAAATACTATAAAATAAATGTTTATTTTTTTATGGATGCACAAAAAGCACCGAATTAAACTACAGTCCTAAATTAATAATATATATTCTTGTGTGTGTGTGTGTGTATTGGGTTCTTTTCTGCTTTGGACAAACAGTTTGTAAAGTTTTAGTCTGAAGTATATATTTGTAACACTCAGTTTGTGGATTTTATTTTAAATAAACTAAAAAAAAAAAAAAAAAAAAAAAAAAAAAAAAAAAAAAGGCACTGAAAGTTCGCCCCCCTCTTCAGATTAATCGATAAAATAATCGGCCAACTAATCGATTATGAAAATAATCGTTAGTTTCAGCCCTAGTTGACTGACAAAGGTTTACCAAAGTCTTCCTGAGCCCATTTCAGGATATCCATTACAGACTCATGATGGTTTTTAAGACAGTGACGTCTGAGGGATCGGAGATGTCTCGCTTTCAGAAGTATTTGATATGAGAGTATTTGTTATTTTTTAAACAAAAAATCAAAAGGTTAAACAATAAAGGCAATCTTTCACAGCCTTCTTTTGCTCATATTTACCAAGGGTGCCAATATTAGTGGAGGGCACTGTGTGTGCACATGTGTGTGTGCGTGCATGTGTGTGTGTGAGAGAGAGAGAGAGTTTTAACAACTAAGAGAAAAACGAGAAAAACGATAATTAATCCATGTCAACGAATCTCATTAGTTGCTTTACATTCATGGCATTTGGTAGATGCCCTTATCCAGAGCGACTTAAATTTATCTCATTCATACATCTGAGTAACTGAGGGTTAAGGGCCTTGCTCAAGGGGCCAATTTGGCAGTGCTGGCTTTTGAACTTCTAACCAGTAGACCAATACCTTAACCACTGAGCTACAACCCCTATTTTATTTAACTACCCAACACAAGTCTATCATACCCCACTTTGATACAGTATGCACTCTATGGTGTTGTGGTAGAAATTTACAAGGAGCTGTGTAGGTAGTCTGGCCTGTGAGTTTCTGTAGGAAAAATAGCCTTTGTTGTGCTTTCTTCACCAGGTGAGAGGTGTTGACGAATCATGTGAGATCTTTTGTCATGTAGACTCCAAGGAAGCTGATGTCGTTCACACTCTCCACTTACTCTCCATTTATCTGCAGAGGGAGATAGGTGGTCCTCCTGGATCTCCTGAAGTCTACGATGAGCTCCTTGGTTTTTGTGGTGTTCAGGACCAAATTATTGTCCCTACACCAGTGAATTAGATGTTGTACCTCCTCCCAGTTTCCTCATTATCACATATGAGTCCCACTATGGTGGCGTCATCAGCAAACTTTAAAACAGAGTTGGAAGAATGGATTACGGTGCAGCATGATAATGGGGGGTTAAGGCAACTGGGCAGTAGTCGTTGAGGCAATCCACCACAGATCTTTTGGGCAACGGAACGATAGTGGTGGACTTGAAACTGGTGGGAACCATGGCAAACTGTACTGAGAGGTTGAAGATGTTTCTGAACACCCCCGCTAACTGTTCAGCACATGTTCTGAGTTTGAGGCCTCTGCAGCTCTGTGGATGTCAACCTTCCTCAGAATAGCTCTTACTTTATGATGTAAGGAGAGTGTTTCCTTGTCCTTTGTTGGTAAACGGTGGGCTCCAACTGTGTTGATTTAGTCATCAAAGCAAGCAAAAAAATGACTCAGGGAATCAGAGCAAGTAGGGTCATTACTGATTTGTGAGGGACTACCGTTGTAGTCAGTTAATTCCCTTCCACATGCTACGGGTGTTGCTGTTCTCAAAATGACCTTCAATTCACTGTTTGTATTTGTGTTTCGCTTCTTTGATGCTTTTCTTTAGTTCCCACCTGGTATTGCTTTAGGCCTGCATGTTGCCTGATTTATAAGTCACGCTCTTTAAGCAGAGACTGTACCTTATTGTCCAGCCATGGCTACTGGTTGGGGAACATTTTGATGGTTTTTTTTTTTTTGTTAGAATAGACTCTGTGCAGAAGTCTATATAGGTCAGGACTGATGTACTATATTCCTCCAAATCAGCTTCTTCTGCAAATGCATCCCAGTCTGTGAGCTCAAAACCGTCTTGCAGTCATGAGGTGGCTTCCTCACTCCAAACCTTGACTGTCTTAACAGCTGGTTTTGTTCTGCAGATCAGAGGCTCATAGGCTGAAGTCAGCATTAGGGAAACATGATCTGATGAGCCCAGATGTGGAGCTGAGATGGCTTTGTATGCTCCTGGAACATTTGTGTAGACTTGGTCCAAAATATTCTTTTCCTTAGTTGGGATGTTAACATTTTTGTGAAATTTTGGAAGTATTGTCTTTAATTCAAAGTGATTAAAGTCTCCTGCCACAATCACTGCCCCATCTGGATGTATAGTTAGCTGGTTGCCAATAGCAGTGTGTAATTTTTCCAGTGCTGCCTTAGCGTTTGCTAGTGGGGTTATGTATACAGCCATGATTATGATAGCAGTAAACTGCCAGGGTATTAAAAACGGTCTGCATTTCACCATCAAATATTCAAGGTCTGGGAAGCAATGTTTCTCAATGATGTCTGTACCTGTGCACCAGTCATTGTTTACATACATGTACACTCCACCGCCTCTTTTCTTACCGGAGTCTGTTGTCCTATTCACCCGGTAAACAGCACGGGCTGCTAGCTCGATGGCAGTGTCAGGAATGGTGTTAAACCAGGTCTCTGTGATCATCACAGAGATCATAATCATCACGCAGCTGCATATGTTGTTAGAAGTAATTCCTAAGCAAAATTCGTCCAGCTTGTTGACGAGGGACCGAGAATTTGTGAGGAAGAGACTCAGCAGGGACGGTTTGTGTGGGTTAGCTATTAGCCTAGCGTGCATGCCAGCTCTCTTTCCCTGCTTTTGCTTTCTTTTCCTCCCTTTATTCGAGTGTTCAGTAAAATTCTCCATTTTTATTTGTTTACATGCAATTTTGTTTAACTATATATTTTCCAAAGCAATAAAGAAAGATGCAAAAGAAAAGCAAATAGAAAGAAGCAAAAGGGTCTGAACAGGTCTGCTTCTCATACTCACATAAACAGGGACCTCATCTCTGTTCAGCTCCATTAGACCATTACACTTTAATCTGCAAAAAAACAAAGCACTTAGTTTAATACAGGCCAGAGTGGTGGAAATACATGTGTACACACATACCTGCTCAACCAGACACATCTGTAGCAAACCAGTCTGAGTGCAACGCTGCCCAAAACCATATGCGCAGATTGTGCCTACAATACAATACACGCCTATACACACACTGGTTAGGAAAACACTGAGAGGACAAATGTCTATTCACTAAAAACAAAACATGACATTCAACTGAAGAGAGAGAGGGAGTGGAGAGAGAGAGAGAGAGAGAGAGACAGAGAGAGAGAGGGAGAGCAGAGAGAGAGAGAGAGAGAGAGAGAGAGAGAGAGAGAGAGAGAGAGAGAGAGAGAGACAGAGAGAGAGAGGGAGAGCAGAGAGAGAGAGAGAGAGAGAGAGAGCAGAGAGAGAGAGAGAGAGAGAGAGAGAGAGAGAGAGAGAGAGAGAGAGAGAGAGAGAGAGAGAGAGACTGCAAATTGTATACAAAAGAACAAAAGGACTATAGCAGAGCCCAGGACTGCAATTTGTTAGTGGGAAGATTCACAAAGCACCACTGGCTAGTTTTACACACAGAATGAAAGCACAGCCCCAATGTACAAGAGTTTGCAATTAAGAATTTAATAGTGTTCAGAATGCTGCAAAAGTGAATTCTCAGTAAGTTAAAACATGTTGAATTGGGGTGAACAAATCAGTAGCCAGAGAATCCAGGACAATGATATCGTCTGTCCGAGGTTGTTATATTAATGTTTTGTTTTTTGCTAGGCAGACAAATAGGTTTTAACAAACTCCTTCCAGCTGACTTTCACAAAATAAAAGTTTTCATTTGGTATGTAAACCTTCCATGCAGGTTAAAGAAATCACTGTGGTGATTGGGAAGTTCGTAACTCCAGATATCAGACTATATATTCTAGATATGAGAATCCTGCATTTTCTACCAGACAGTAAACATGTCCAGGTCTACAGAGAGCAATTTTAATAAAAGCACAAATAGCTAAACAGCAAATAAATAAATAGAAACTCCTGTGCTTCAGACATGATCCTTTGAGAGTGACACCACCGAAACTTGGCCAGGGAGCGAACGTTTAATTTATTATTATGTTTAAATTGATGTATGTTTATAATGTTGAATGTTTTAATCAACTGAAAATGGAAACCTAAGGCACATAATTGGGCAATGCTTAGTCTTGCTAGATCACGAGACCACATAGAATTGTATCGAATAAAAATTGTGTGTATCGTTAAACCGCTAGGTTTAACCAGTTTATACAGCCACTTTATCTCCCTGATCCGATTATTATAAAAATTTTATAAGGATTATTTGACCAATTCAAATGATCATATTGCAATTGCAGATAACAGTTCTTCTGAGATAATTTCCTATAAGAAATGTATCCTTCAAGGAGGTAAAATGACCAGCCAGTGCAGTAAGAACATTTTACATAAGATAACAAATTTAATACAACGTTTAAAAAAAAAAAAAAAGTAATGGTAAATGGTCTGCACTTATATAGCGCATTTATCCAAAGCGCTTTACACTGTGTCTCATTCACCCATTAATGGTAGCAGAGCTGCCATGCAAGGCGCTAATTGGCCATTGGGAGCCACTTGGGGTTCAGTGTCTTGCCCAAGGACACTTCGGTATGTGGAGTCAGGAATCGAACCATTAACCCTACGATTAGTGGACAACCCGCTCTACCATCTGAGTCACAGCCGCCCCATAATATGTTTGGCCTATATTCAAGATGTGTTTCCTGGCCAAGGGATCTTTTTTTTTTTGCATTTCAGACCTTAATCTGTGTTAATTATTTACAAACTTATCATAATCATGAGTATGAGTAGAAATAAACATACACACATTATTTGTGGCTTATCTGCAGCTTTACAAGTTCACAATTAATGTTAAGTTGAACCTTGGCGTTTAAAGGGATAATGATTTATGATGTGATGACAGTTGAACAATTTATCTCATTTGCAATAACATACACATGCTCCAAGTACTGATTTATTGCCTTTTTTTTTTTTGGTTTTTTTTTTTTTAAATGTAGACATTCTGAATTCTGTTCCCAGCAGCACCATATTGCTGCTATAACCCACAAATTAACACAAAGGGATTAATCATTCGAAGAGATTACTACCAAGACATGGTCACTATATGACACTTTCTTTTCCCAAACTCATTGCGACATTCTGTTGATACCCGTAACACTACACGATGCATACACAACCAACTTATTAATACTTCATGTAAAAATCCAGGAAGGCCATGTAAACACACACACACACACACAAAGAACAAGAGACAGTAACATAGGCTGAGAGAGAGAGAGAGAGAGAGAGAGATAGGCAAAGCAGCTGTAACAAACTAATGAGAGGGGAAACCATCTTTACCAGTTCTGGACAAAACTAGTATAACATTTTCCTTTCCTATTAATGCTTAAACATTAGTTACCATATGCCATTGACTTCTTTCAATTGTAAAAAAAAAAAAAAAAAAAAAAAAAAAGCTGCCAAACTGACACATTAGTAGCTACAGTACAGGTACAATCTGACAGAGGAAGTCCTAATATTCTACACTCTTTATGGCTACAGCTGATCACCAACCATAAATAACAATGAGAACAGTCCACTGGGATGCAGTAATGTTGATAAATCCGTAACCTGGATTTAATGGTGTTAAACAAAACAGTGAACTAATATTTTTCCTTGCTATTAAACATTTATTGCACAGATATCACATTCTGTTCCACCATTAAATCACTTATAATTTGAATACTTTGAATATTCAAATGATATTTTAATTAAGAATAATTTGCTTTAATGTAGTCAGGAAACCCATTTTCAGGAGACAAACAGATAAAGGTAATTCAGATCAATTTAATGTTTTGGGGTTTTTTTTTTGCAAGTGTAGTGTTGGGAAGCAGCTAGCTACAAGTAGCAGCGCTACTAGCTTAACTACATTTTTAGTAGATTTTTTTTTTAATACTGTAGCTAAATACTGTATTTTTGGAATTAAACAAATCACAATGTGCCTAGCTCGTAATCACGAGGGTGAACAGGAGTAGTAAGTTTAGGTGTTATGTGTATCAAAATAGATAAATATTTAATGGAGCATGACAGCTGACCTCAGGTACCCAGCATAATAGCTAGCAAACTGAACCATACTGTAAGAGAAATAAAGTAAGCCCTCTCTGTTTCCATTGGTTCATTTTTAAATGATGCCATTTTACAGTTTAATAAAGTTAACTATGTCTTTCTAAGATCAGTTTACAAACAGAGAAGCAAAATCTCTTTGTTATTGATTACACTGTACGGTAACAGCTGCACAATAAAAAGAAAATGTTTTTCTTAAGATCTTGTTGAGAAGCTAGCTACTTTATCAAAAGTATAGGTTCGCTGTAGCTTAGCAGTTTTAAAATTATGCATAACTAGTAACTTGACTATGTAAAACAGCCAACACTTCTTTCTGTGGCAACACAGAACACTCCTTCAGCCACATTATACCATTTATAACAATTGTGTTCTACCAAAGATCCGCAAGCAACTCGCCTTGTTCTTTAAACAAATAATAATAATAATAATAATAGCAAATTTTTTAATCTATCATGGCATCAGAGCCATGATTTCTTAAAGGTAATGTGTGTTTATACTTAGAATTTTTTTTTACAGGTTGTGAGACCTGTAGGGCTGCAACTAACGATTATTTCCATAATCAATTAGTTGGCCAATTATTTGTTTATTTAAAAAAATTGATTAATTGATTACTCTGATTGAGGGGGAACTTTCAGTAGCATTTTTTTGTTTAGTTTATTTAAAATAAAATCCACAAACTTAGTGTTACAAACATAAATTTCAGACTAAAACTTTACACAACTGAAAAGAACCCAATACACACAGACACACACCAGAATATATATTATTTATTTAGGACTGTATATTATATACAAGTTTATATTATATTAATATTATTTATGCATTACTTTTTATGGATGCACAACAAGAACGGAATTAAACTACAGTCCTAAATTGATAAAAACTCACTTTCACTGAACCTTGTGGTTTCTGTTCCTCACTGCCTTTAGACATTATTGTTTTACTTGTGTTTATGTTTGATCATAGTGTTTTAATTAGACATTTACAGATCTTACTCGTGCTCCAACAGTTTATCACCGCGAGTGAGGAGCAATGAGAGGACTAGAACAAGACATACTTTGACCCCCATCCCCCGACCATCATCGCCTTTGCCATCCTGACTCCCACCCAAGTATATTTTACATCTGGGGAAACACTGCAATTATTTAGCTGAAGCTTCGAGAAAGATGAAATTTTATATTTTGCCTATAAACTGTGGGCAATGCTGGCAATAAATCATTTTTAATTTTACTCCACTCAACAGATCTGGCAGAAATGTAAAACACATGTTCTGCTTTTATCCGGTGAATATTCCAAGAACTGCTCTTAAGTTTGGTATGTGAGACAAGAATCTATCAAAAGGAATTGCAGAGGCTTAGTTATTCTCCATTTGTTTCCTATAATATAGAGCACAGACTCACCTGGGTGACCTTTAAAGGATTTGGGGGATTAACTGAGCTTTTACGATACATGTAACATAAAGTGAATAACACTATTGATACAAAAGCACATGAACACACCTTAACCATCCGTTGCTAACCGACAAGTTAGTCAAAGTACACAAACACACACTTTGTGGATACTGGATTTGTTACGAGATCTGTGAAGACACCACAAAATGGACAGGCAGTGGGGGGGGGGGGGGGGGGGGGGGCAAGACAGGGAGAAAGTGATGCGAATGAGACATGCTGAGTGACCCATGACTGCTTCAATGTTTGAAGTCAATCTGACCAAACTTTGCCCAGACGTTTAAATTCCACACATGTAAGCACAATGACACAGACACCCACCACATGGAAAAACAAACATTTGGGAGACCACACCTGAAGCAGTTAGTTATCTTTCACCTGGTTAACCTCCTATAAATCTCTCCCTTACTTCACTTGTGCACCAAACTTCTAAGTATAACTCCTACCAAAGACTCTTCAGTGGAAGACATGTCCTTCTAGTGCAAAGCAGAAGCTGTCCAGAAAACCCAGAAGATCGCTTACCATTTCTTTGAAGGCATCTGCCTTCAAAAAAATTATAAGAATACAAGAAACTGACCGGTATAAGACTTTGTACAAAGTACTTTATACAGTATAATTGACATTGCCAGAATGAAATCATCAGCTTAAGGTCTTCAAAGAAATAAGTAAATGAAATTAATTTTTAAAAATGTTGTAGACTGCTTCAGCTAAGGACAATGAAGGCATTATCCAATTTAAAAACAATCTACTTGCACTTCCTTAGAGCAAAAGTATTTCAAACAAAAATTTGTTAAGGTCAAGCTACATAAAGTTCCTTGTTTACAAATCTCTGGTTAAGGAACTAACATGACTGAATAGTTACCTTTTAGTGTTTAATCACGGTGATTATCTCATGGCTATAAATAAGACGCATCAGTTTGAAGTGGTTTTATTTTGTCTCTCACTGGCACTTCATGCTACCACTTATCGAACATCTGTTTTGAACTTGAAGTGTAAAATAAACACATACTTATATTCAATTCAATTCGATTTTATTTGTCAAACGCTTTTAGCAACGGACATTGTCTCAAAGCAGCTTTACAAACATAAACACAGGATATAGATTTTAAATGTGTGAATTTACCCCTAACAAGTAAGCGACGGTGACAGTAGCAAGGAAAAACTCCCCAAGAGGATATGAGGAAGAAAGCTCGTGAGGAACCAGACAACAAAAATAGTTTTGTTGAACTAATCCACTGTTCACTAAAGGAGACTTGAGTGCAAATTTGTATGTGGTAATTGCAGTCCTAAGGTCATAGCAGCAACCCTAGTTCCAGCACCACAGCATAACTGTTCATGTGAAATTGAGGTCCAAACCCATTTCCATGGTACTTCAAGCGGCACCATCCTCAGCAATCAAAAATACGTCTCTTTCCGCTTGTCTTTAAACATTCTGATTCAAGTCGTCATCAGAGTTTTAACAAACCAATTCGTCATAAATCAGACTCATCTTAGTTCATGACTACAATATCGTAATCCAGCCATCCTCAGTGATTATGTATACAGGTTTAGGCAAACACCTGCCAGAGAATTTTCGAGTGCAGACTCTCTGTCAAAGGTCATAAGAAGTCTCCCAAATATCTAAAAGACAAAACAATCTGAATCCACTTCTTGAGCTTCAGTGCTGTCTAACAGCAAAGGTATTTATGAATACATCCAAGTACACTGCCCTAAAAGATGATGAGTAAATAAATCAGAGTATTTCAAAATAACAATAATTAATTTGGGAACATTCTTAAACATATCAACTATTTGTAAGTAGACATTTGCAGTGGTGTATTGAGGTGACACCTGTCTTACTGCATTGCAGAAATATAGATTTCATATCCTCTTTGCTGATGTGAAAATGCAATGTTTCACAGTTATACTGACTAGGATCGCATATTCGTCAGTCTTAATGCTAGGCCTAGCTTGCGTCATTCAGCTGTGACGTCAGCTGTGGAAAGTGAGACAAATTTAGTCCACACTCTTGTTTTCCAAAAGCCCCTTCTGACCAGTTTGACCTGGTGCTTGGAGTGTGTGTAAGAACGAAAAAAAATATTCAAGACACTTTCCAGAAAATGCCAGAAGGGTCAAACACACAGTGAAGGCTATTCCAAATGTTTTAAATATTACATACATGTTACGTTTGACTTAGAAAAAAAAAAACTGAGAACTGCTTCCTCATGTTCAAAGAACACTCAAGGAATTAGTAATGAGAACATCTGAAGTGCTTATTGCATGTCATTATTGGAATTACAAACAAGGAAACAGAATTCTGGACCTTTTATGTACGAGTCCGACTTCAGTTGCATTGACAGTAATATAAAAGCACTCAGTATCAATAATACAAACAGCATTAAGCTACTATACTCCTAAACAAACCATTAAAAAATTGGGTCAAGCCACCTCAAATCATCAGACAATTTTTAGCAGGCCATAAATTTGCAAATTTGCAACCAGGAACCTTTTATTTTAAATGTTAAAAGACATCTTATATTACACAACAATCCCCAACAATTCCATGCATCTAGCATGAATAGTTCAAAAGTAAGGACTTGTGGAAATTTGTAACCTTTTCTATAGCACATGTTTTCACAAGGCCAAACACCCCATTTTTTAATTTATTTATTTATTTTTTTATATATATAAATAATCCATACCTTAGAAACTAATGCAGATCCATGCTTGACAGTTTGCAGACTATTTATTGAGAATAGTGACATTCCTACTAGAAAGTATTAAGCAAATCGGAGATGGTCATTCCGGAGGCCTCTAGTGATTTTACATGGATTGGTCCAATTAGACAGATTTAAACATTTTTACTAATCCATGTCACCGTGTTGTGTGCAACAGTAATAAATCAAGGCCACTAGTGCTTTTTGCTACTCTTCCAAAGGGCTTTATCAGTTCTTCAGGAGTCATAAAACAGATCATCACTAGGCAAGTAGCATTATGAAAATCGTTGTCAACGAATCTCATTATCGATTAGTTGCTCTGCGCAGGGGACATTTACTCATTAAGTTAGCCTTCTTCTGTTCCGAAAACACGCATCAGAGAGTAAATACTAAAGTGTCCCAAAAGACGTACTGTGCACTTACACTATGCACTCTACCGGTTATATATAAATAATATACCGGTTTAAATAATATTTATACACACACATTCTTTTTTGTTAAATGGATCAAAACATATTCAAATGAGATGTTTTAAAATTAACTAATTTGGTTATTCAGGTGCATTCACAAATATCACGATCATTCATTGATGGATTTTATTTGAAATTTATTTACAAATTAAATGATAATTTGGAAAAACCTATGAGTAGTAGAGAAGTTCAGGTATTGCACTGATGGATAAAATTAACAAAAGATAATTCAGAGATTCAAATTAAATGTCGCACCAACAATAAAATGTAAAAAATAAAATCTTGAAATGTTCTGATTAAATTTTAAAATGTCCAATGTTATTATTATTAATGTTAAATATTAATTAAATAAAGCAACATTGTTGTGGAGTGAGGAGGTCCTTGTGGATTGTTCGAAATATTCTAGGGGTCCAGAGCTCACAAAAGGTTAAGAACCACTGGTCTAGTGTGTGAATTTTAGAAAGGTAATATCATCTCAAATGGACCACATTAGTTTTTTAATGACCGGAAGTACAAGCCACTTCCTAATCAGTGGCATATGATGTCATACGAATGTAATATAATGCCGCTAGCTTTAGCAGATTCCCAGAGTCACCGCCAATGACTTTCTTCAGTTTACCATTTATGTCAACATTACCTTTTATTCCCAATATGACCTCAGTCACCATCAGACAGAGGCATAATCATCAAGTGACTGAAGAAGAAAGTGTGCAACCTTCAAGTCCTCTAAGGCAGGGGAGTATTTTATACTAAACACCATGGAGAAGATAAAACTTTATAAAGAGGAGTTTGTGGAGCAGGGAAGCACGACAGTGATGCATGAACACAAACTTATGTTTATATCCAAAATGCTCCACTATGTGCAAGGGCTTGGGGAAACTGGTGCAAGTTGCTTAAGAGGTTTAGTTTAATTTAAGTTTATTGTCGTTTATACGTTGTATTTGCGCACTTGCAGTGTAACTTCTGACATTTATTATAATGGAAGTGATCTGTTAGTAGCGAGGCCGCGTTGCAGTGGCAGCGCAAGTAAGATCTGTAGTGTCTAATTAAAACACTATGATCAAAAGTAAAACAATATGCCTAAAAGCAGTGAGTTACAGAAACCATAAGGTGCAGTGAAAGTGAGTTTTTATTATTAATTTAATTAACTGTCGTTTAATTCAGTGCTTTTTGTGCATACATAAAAAGCAATATAAACGTATAAATACTAATTTTATATATATATATATATATATATATATATATATATATATATATATATATATATATATAGTTATTTATTTATTTATTTATTTATTTATTTATTATACACACACAGAGTTGTGTAAAGTTTTAGTCTGAAGTTTATATTTGTAACACTCAATTTGTGGATTTTATTTTAAATAAATGAAAAAAAAATGGTACTGAAAGCCCCCCCCCGATCCGATTAATCGAAAAAATAATGGGCAATTAATAGATAATGAAAATAATCGTTAGTTGCAGCCCTACATTAAACAGTCCATCCATCCATTTTCTGTACCACTTATCCTACCTGGAGCCTATCCCAGGGAACTCGGGGAAAGAGGCGGGGGACACCCTGGACAGGGACCCAGCTCATCACAGGGCACAAACACGCACACACACTCGCACACTATGGACAATATGGAAATGCCAATCAGCCTACAACGCATGTCTTTGTACTGGGGGAGGAAACCAGAATACCCCGAGGAAACCCAGAAGAGAACATGCAACTCTGTACATACGGGCACAGGAAGGATTCAAACCCCCAACACCGGAGGTGTGAGGCACATGTGCGCCCCCTGCACTAAACAGTCATTAACAAAAGTAAGTAAAAAAAAAATAAAAATAAAAAAACATCCCGAACAACTTGTATAGTAATATTTATAATTAACATGTTATCTTCAGTGGCATCCAGCATTTATTTTTTTATGAAATCAGAGTTGACTGTTTTATTGCTTAAATTTCTTTCATTGACATTTTCACTGTGGTTAACCGTTTCCTATATTACCCCCAATGACATCTGACTACCTGCTGATCATAACACTAGTATGGTTTTTCCCTTGCTTCAACTCTGGCACATACAACCAATCCAGCAGGTCCTTTAATATGTTTAGCACTCGCACCTCCTCAACTGTACACTCTACACAAACAGATCAGCTTCATGTTAATACTGCAGTCAAATGCATCATGCTTGTCATCTCATAGATGACTAACTAGATGAGCATGTCTATCATAACTTTGAGCAACTGTGTTGTATAGGTGAATTGCATTCTGGAACATTGCATCCAATGTTTGCTGTCTCCACTACTTCCATATTGGATTTCTTTGAATAGGACACTAAATGTTGCTGCAAAACAATGAGTTAGGAGAGAAACTCTTGCTTCTTTGAAAAACACAACCATTATCCTTTATTAAACGGCCCTGAAACTGTGCTATGTTCCACTGTGACATCAGCAAGGCAGGAAACTTGCTTTCAAAGAATGTAAGTAATGAACGTAATTTATTTATAACACACATTCAAATCAAAAGTTGACCAACTTTGTGTACATAACTTAAGAGCTATGTTTAAGAGCATAAAACATGGGAGTAAATAAAATAAAAGTCTGAATATAAGGAGAAATAAGGAGAAAGATGACAACAAAAAAGATTAAAATGCTAAGTTGTAAAAGTTTGTAATTAGTGTTGATTTAAGAACAATTACAGAAGTAATGGTTTGGCCACCCTTGGCTGTCAGAGCAGTGGTAGAATATATTAGAAATGTAGGTGTGAGCTAAATCATTAAGAGTGTAAAAAAACAGTAAAACTTTCAAATGGATCCTGTAATAGACAGGGAGCCCGTGCAAAGATGCCAAATGAAGTTGCTTTTCTAGGTGCCAGTGAGCAGCATTTTGCACTCTAAGAGATCAACATAAGCCTTGCTGATGCCAAGGTACAGCAAATTATAATAATCTAAACAAGATGAGCTAAAAGCATGCATAACACCCTGAAAAAAGATCTATGGCATGATCTACGAGTTCTTACCACAGAGGTCATTTGCTGATCAAATCCGAGGTCACTCTCAAATAAAACAAAGATTCTTTAACTGTAATCTAAAATATTGTGCCAGTACTCCTAAATTATTTGATAGAATATTTGTAGATTCGGTAGGCGTCACAGAGAAAGAGTTCTGATTTGTTCTCATTTAGCTGAAGAAAATAAGTAGCCATCCAGGTCTTAATATCCTGAGATGAAACAAAGGATGAAAACACAGCATCAACCAACAAATCAGCTCCAGAATCACTAAGCACATCACAAACATGTCAAATGGCCTTCAGGGTGGAGTTTTCCTTTAAGTAAAGCCACAAACACAAATGTGTGCTATTGGGACTGTGTTTGGAATCTGTAACATGTGAAACTCAGGACTTGGAATCACTATTATAAGCCAAATTAAGGTACTGTTCTGTCGTTGATATGAATCCGGTATCTGAATTACTTCTTTCTCTCGTTTGAGCACACTTACATATACAAATCATCATCATCATCATCATCATCATCAGTTTTTCCACTTAACACTTCATCCTGGGACCGTTCCTCAGGCCACACAGTTTGGATAAAACACAGCCTCTGCCACATGGAAAGAGGAAGTGATCTGTTGTAGCTATTAATCAGGACACAACAGCCAGTGTTTGCCCTTCTGACACTCTCTTCTGCCACTTTCTGGGTTTGGTTTAACAAAAACAGGCTACAAATTCGACCAAATCCAAAACCATTTGAACGGAGAATATTTAACTGAATGAGCTCTGAAAGATGCACCTTTTTTTGCATACTATGCTTAATTCACTATGCTTAATTCACTCTCCATGTGTTAAGGCACAACCCTCTGCAGCTACTAGGGGAGACAGGGGAGGGTTCTCTACTACTGAATGGCTAGAATATGCGAATCTAGAAAATACTTTCTTGGATATACACACACACACACACACACATACGTCAAGTCTAAATTGAATCGCTTTCAAATAATAATAATAATAATAATAATAATAACAATAATAATAATAATAACAATAATAATAACAACAACAACAACAACAACAACAACAACAACGATAATAAAGAATGTAAATAGAATAACAGGTGATATGCGCACGAGACCGGTTTAAGCTTGCATCGTCACCAAACTAACGTCACGAGCGCTTATTTGTTTCACATCATATCACTTAAGCAGGAGCCAAGATGAGCACAGCGGGTTTGAAAATAACAAGGTCAAAATAAACACCCTTTACTTAATTTCGGGTGAGCGCTTTAACATCCACATGTACATAAATAAGGGGAAAAGTAAGGGGAAACGCGCGCGCCAGTTCCTATGGTTTCCGCTTGTCAACCATCAGACAGCTTTCAATGGCGTTTATGTCGGCGAGCTCATTAACGAGAACAATTCCAGGTATCCTCACCTCAACCAACGACAACAGGAGAAAGGTTTTACTTTTACACTGTCTGCAAGCTAGTTACATAATTCAGCAGATGAGGTCCACAAAGCAAACTTACCTCAGTACAGAAGTTGAAAGATTGCAGCAATAAAGATGAGTGTTACTGAAAAGTAGCTACATGCATATTTTATTCAGACAACTGATAGTCATGGTAGCTACTCTCTGGCTGCTCGACTGTTTGCTCCTTCTATTGCTTCTGTTTCGGCAACACCGGGAAAGAAGCCCCGCCCCCGACGAGTCTTTCAGCGTTTGCCACGCCCCTTGGAACACGAGGCACAACAGCCACGCCCCTTTGAAACACCAGGCTCTGTGTGCCAAAGAGGGCGAGAGTCAAAGCAAGTCACCTGTCTGAAATTGTATAGGCTACCAGCAAGAGCAGCCTGCACTTAAAGACAAAATCCACCCCATATTTATAATCAGTATGTAATGTTTTTGTGATTGTGATTCTGGTCTATTTTCATGGTTCCTTGAATTTCCCACAATGCCATTTGACTGTCTATTGATAGTGGCACCAGGAATTAATCTCTACCTAAAGAGACTAGTGCAGGAGTGCTTTCATCCAAGTCTTTAGACCTGCAGCCCAGACAACCAGTGAGGCACACACACTGTCAATCAGTCCATGCATTAGCCAATAATATAGGGTTAGGGTTAGAGTAAATATTAGCCAATCATAGATAATCACAAATTGCATCAGTCAATCAGTCCATCATATTATGCATGAGTCTTACTCATTTTTTAAAGCAATTTTTTTTAATTGAGCCATAAATGCTCCATTCTCTATATCTAAGCATCTTGTTATTTTTGAGTGAGGCAGAGCAATTAACAATACTGTTTTTGCAATTAATGAGTCTTTATTGATCACATATACACTACAGCTCAGTAAAATTCTTTTCTTCACATATCCCAATATGTCAGGAAGCTGGGGTTAGTGCGAATTAAATGGTGTTTTATTCTCAGGTTTGCTGCTTTTTGACATTCTCGTGGATACTCTGTAACTGGGTGGAAACTTTATCTAAACTTTAGGTTGGCTGATGCAAAAAATGATAGATGGGCAAAATAATCAGTAGTTACTCAATTGGCTAGTGGTTCCCACCACTATAGTCTTCTTTCGTCCATTAGTCTGTCCAGACTTCTCAACCTCTTATCTGTATACTCTGCCTCAAATCTAAAGAGTTCTAAAAATGTTCCAGTTTCATACTAATAATGCTATCTTCGATCAGTCATCTCGTAGATTGCTTCTCATCTCAGTTACACATGGTACAGGTGGAGTATCAAGTATGATGGGTTGAAGCACAAAAAATGTGAAAGTAGGCTATTAAAAACAATTGATTAAATCTCAGTACAATTACCTATAGACAAGTTACAGAGATGGGTTGTGGAAAGTGTCCTTTAAGCTGCATTTATAATTAACTGGTTGTACACTAAAACACGTGATTATCAAAATGTACAAAAAAGTAATTAATAATAATAATAATAATAATAATAATAATAATAATAATAATAAAATTTCACCATATGTCTATAAAGTGAAAAGTACTAAACTGAATAATGATTTTAAAAATGTCAATATAAATGAAAAAAAGAGAAAATTGCACATTTGCATTCTAGAATTACGGAATTTGCTATGAACTTATCATCATAAAATTAACATTTTGCCATGTCATTCATGTACAATTGTGTTTGACACTGTATATCTCCAAAATAATCGCCAGAGTGTGGACATGCCCAAAACTACATACACAGGAAATATTTAACTGCACACTAACATTGTCTTCTTTGCAGTTAAAAGTGTGTAGGTTCTGACAAGTCCTAGGTGCTTTGGTATTTAACACTTCCAGAAGCCGCTATAGATTACAGCAGTTTTATTACACTCATGTAATAATAGCATTCACAGATGGCTTTTGAATTCAAGAGTATGCCAATTGACCAGCAGGAGGAATAGGATTTGAGAGATCTGTAACATCATTTCCCAGTCTGAGTCACTGAAAACAATCTGGTTCAAAAGATTACCCAGTTCTCAAAATACCTCAAATCAATCGAACTACATTAAAGAAGTGTCAAAGATATTATTCAACCTTCAAGAAGGTAACTCAAGAAACAAACAGGTTTGGGTAATCAAAAATGCATTTAGAAACTAAACAGGAAACTGGAGGGGAGCCAAGGAGAGTGCCCACCCTTCCTGTTTTCTCCTCAGTGGACTGGGCCATTTCCAGGGATTTCAGATCCCAGAAATCTACTAAAATCTCCACTGGTAGGGAAATGGCCATGAATAAATATGATATGTTAACAGTGTACCATCTAGAGGTGACTTGGGGAAAGACAAAATCAGACGTATAAAGGACCTTTTGTTGGTGCAGGGCTGAAATTGTGTAAATGATGTGATGGCTATTATATGTTAATACAGTTATTATATATTTATAAAGTGTGTTTTTACCTGCAATTATGAACAGTGCCTGTTTTATAATACATCATTTAGGAGAAATTCAGCTCTTAATTCAGACTTCGAAAATTCACAAGGTGAAGGTTATTTCATGTTGTAATGTTATCAAGAGAACGACATTATGTATGACCGTGTAACTTCTACAGGGAAGATTCCTCACATGTTAATATTACTTACTAGAAGAAATTTGGCATTTAATAAACTTATAACGGTATAATATGCTAAAAATACCAGCTACCGTGTCCTCTGCTAATATTGTTACCTTTGGTAAATATGAGCAACGAAGGCTGTGAGAAATTGTCATTATTGTTTAAACTTTTGATCTTTTATTTAAAAAATTCACAAAAATATTCTACTCTCATGGATATCAAACAATTGCAAACACAACATCGTTTTTTTTATCCAAAAATATCTTTGTTAAATATAGGTGTGCAACAATTATTGGCACCCTTTTAGTCAATACCTTGTGCTACCTCCCTTTGCCAAGATAACAGTTCTGAGTCTTCTCCCATAATGCCTAATGAGGTTAGAGAATACATGGCAAGGGATCTGAAACCGTTCCTCCATACAGAATCTCTCCAGATCCTTCAAAATTTGAGGTCCACACTAGTGGACTCTCCTCTTCAGTTCACGCCACAGGTTTTCTATGGGGTTCAAGTCAGGGGACTGGGATGGCCATGGCAGTACCTTGCTTTTATAGTCAGTAAACCATGTTTGTGTTGATTTTGATGTATGTTTTGGATCATTGTCCTGCTGGAAGATCCAACCGTGGCCCATTTTAAGCTTTCTGGCAGAGGCAGTCAGGATTTCATTTAATATCTGTTGATATTTGATAGAGTTCATGATGCTATGTATCCTAACAAAATGTCCAGGTCCTGTGGCAGAAAACCATCCCCAAAACATTAAAGAGCCACCACCATATTTAATCTTGGTCATGAGGTACTTTTCCATATGGCTACCTCTCTGTGTGCATCACCTCTGGTGTTTATTGCCAAAAAGCTCTATTTTGGTTTCATCTGTCCATAGAACCCGATCCCATTTGAGGTTCCAGTAGTCTCTGGCAAACTGAAGATGCCTGAGTTTGTTTTTGGATGAGAGTAGAGGCTTTTTTCTTGAAACCCTTCCAAGCAACAAGATGATGTAGGTCACTTAGTATTGTAGTTTTGGAGACTTTCTGATCCCTAGATGCAACTAACTTCTGCAATTCTACAGCTGTTATCCTTAGAGATTTTTTGGCCACTCAAACCATCCTCTTCACAGTGTGTTGGGACAAAATAGACACATGTTCTCTTTCAGGTTGATTCATAACATTTCCAGTTGACTGGAACATCGTATTTGTTGCCCTGATTGTGGAAATGTACATTTTCAATGCTTGAGCTATTTTTCTTGTAGCGACTTCCCATTTAGTGAAGCTCAACAACCTTTTGCCGCACATCACATCTATATTCCTTGGTCTAACACATTGTTATGAATGACTAGTTAAACAAGAAAGGTTAAACAAGAATTTTTCACGGCCTTCTTTGCTCATATTTACCAAGGGTGCCAATATTACTGGAGGGCACTGTAAGTTGCAGGTATGTTACTTGATTAGAAATGCATCTGCTCTTAATATATACAATCCAAGGTGCATGTTAAGCAGCAATAAAAAGGGTATTGTATCTCCAAAAACATACATTAAAAATTTCCGACACGCAACAAACAGCAAGAGAGACAACGTAACCAGGCAGGTAACAGCTGTCACGGTTTCCTCTTTAAGCAGCGCGCTGGAGAGCAAGGTGCGCGAGCACCTGCTTTTTGTATGTTGACAATGTGACATTGTGTACCTTGGACACATGCTTTTGTTATGTTTCTGTTATGTCTCCTCCCTGTTCTTTCATTGGCTGTTATTTCACGTGTGTCTAGATTGGTGTCAGCCATCAACAATTTACCATGATTAGGTTTGTATATATACCGTGCGCCTCCCAGCACAAGGCGCGGAATATTAGATAAGGTACTTACGTTAGATATAGTAGATTAGTTTAGTTTAGTTTAGATTCCATACGATAGTTAACCACAGTCATAGTCTTAGTTATTGTCCTTGTCATGTTCCATGTTTAGATTAGTGCATTTAGTCCACGCTGGTTTCTCCGCTCCCAGTTCCTCATTATAGTTTATATTTCTTGTTTTGAATATCGACCCTGTATTCTGTGACCGCGACCTTGATTCATGCTTTGCCCCGTGTATGCCTGTTTGCCGATCGCCTGACCTTTGCATGTTTGTGGATTATGTTTCTAATCACGATTTGGATTTACCTGCCTGTGTCTCACATTAAATAAACTGTTAAACTGCATTTGCATCCGTCCTATCTTCGTTACGTCTCGAGACGTGACAATTGCAGAGCATACTGCTGGCATTATATACACACTATATCATGCTTTTCAAAGTAATTGGTGCCTAATGTGGGGAGTGGGCAGGGAAACTCCACTGCATTCAGGTATAACTGCTGTCAGGGTCAATAGCCCTGCCAGTTACACTGCCATTTCTAGATCTTGTCACAAACCTCGAAACGGCACGGAAGCAGGAGCGGGCGGCGGGTGTAGAGCGTAGAATCGGGAAGTTCAAGAAACGCAGTCGTAGGGTAGGCAAGGGTCAAGCGATCAGGCGAACAATACAAACGGGGATAGGCAGAGAGCGTAGTCGAGACTGAAAACAAGGGTCGAGGATCACCAGAAACAAACAAACTAGAACGTCTTGGTAACACAGAGAAACGAGCTACAAAGCGTATACTTCGCGTATAAACTGGGTGAATGACTTCCCTACTAGCGGTGAGTGTGTGTGATTAGTGATCTGATCGGACCGAGCTGTGACAGAAACCCCCCCCCCCCCAAAGGGCTCACTCCGGGAGCAGAGTTCTTTCTTGGCCTCCCCCGGGGTCGTGGACCAGGGAGATGAGGATGAGTTGCGTGAAAGTCTTTAGTAAGCTGTGGATCCAGTATATCCTGCTTGGGAACCCAGCACTGTTCCTCAGGTCTATAACCCTCCCACTCGACCAAATACTCCAGCTTGCCCCTCCTGTGTCTAGATTTGAGGATGTTCTTGACACGGTAAGCCAGTTGTCCATCAATTCCCAGAGGGGTCGGAGGAGTTTCAGCTGGTACTTCGGTGGCTAGTGGACCGTTGACAACAGGTTTGAGACATGATACGTGGCTTGCTCAGTTGGGATAAATTCACACCTTTAATATCTGTATACCGTGTTGATATTTCTGTAAAGCTGCTTTGAGACAATGTCTATTGTAAAAAGCGCTATCCAAATAAAATTGAATTGAATTGAATTGAATTGAATACGTGGAATGAGGGGGAGATGCGGCTGTGTCGTGGCAGTTCCAGATGGTAGGTGACTTCATTGACTCGCTTGAGGATCTTGAATGGTCCAGTGTATCTTGGCGTTAGTTTTTTACAGCTATGAGCTTGTCTCAAGTCCTTTGTGGACAACCACACCCGATCGCCTGGTTGGTAATTAGGGTGTTCTTTGCGGCGGCGATCTGCTTTGTGCTTGTACATGTCTGTGGTCTCTTTCAGGCTTCGGTGGATGTCAGCCCAGACACGCTCGCTACGTTCGAACCAGTGGTCAATGGCCGGAGCTGCGGTGGGAGTTGCGTTCCACGGGAACAGTGGAGATTGGAAACCTAGCACGCATTGGAAAGGGGTGAGATTGGTAGCCGAATGACGTAGTGAGTTCTGGGTGTACTCGGCCCATGTCAAAAACTTGCTCCAATCCTCTGGGTTATTGGCACAGAAAGTACGGAGGAATCGCCCCAGTTCCTGATTGATTCGTTCAACTTGTCCATTGGCTTGTGGGAGATATCCGGAGGTGAGATTCACTGTCACTCCCATCTTGGTCATGAAGCTGGACCACACTCTGGAAGTAAACTGCGGGCCCCTGTCACTGACAATCTCCTCTGGAATGCTGAAATATCTGAACACATGCTGGAATAGAAGTTCGGCTGTCCCGAATGCAGTGGGGAGAGCGGGTAATGGAATGAAACGTACGGACTTGGAGAACCGGTCCACTGTGACTAGAATTGTGGTATTTCCTTGGGATCTAGGCAGGTCTGTTATGAAGTCTACGGATATGTGTGACCATGGGCGTTCGGGTATAGGTAAGGGCTTGAGCCTCCCAGCTGGGAGGGTCCGAGGTACCTTATTCTGTGCGCAAGATGAACAGGACGTCACCACCTTGTGTATATCTCCCTCCATATTGGGCCACCAGTACTTCTCTTCTAGGAGACGGTGTGTGCGTTGTGTCCCTGGATGCCCTGTGCCGAGTACCGTGTGTGCCCAGATGATGAGTTCTTGGCGGTACTCTTCGGGTACAAATAGTTTGTTCGGATGACACTTTACGGGTACTTGTGACTGGGGAATCTGCTCTAGCTCATGGTCCAGATCCCACTCTAGCACACTGATAACACATGAAGGATGAATACTCTTCATGCTCGTTGACACGTTCTGTGTGGTCGAGACGAGACAGAGCATCAGCTTTTGTGATCTTGGACCCGGGTCTGTAGGAAAACATGAAATGAAACCTGGTGAAGAATAGGGCCCATCGGGCCTGGCGGGGTGTGAGTCGCTTTGCAGTGCGAAGGTACTCCAGGTTCTTATGGTCTGTGAAGATGACAAATGGATGTGTAGCCCCCTCTAACCAGTGTCTCCACTCCTCCAGCGCTAACTTAATTGCCAAGAGTTCACGATTTCCCACATCATAGTTTCTCTCAGTGGGGGAAAGCTTTCGCGAGAAGAATGCCACTGGATGGAGCTTTGGCTTCTCTCCAAATCGTTGGGATAGAACAGCTCCTACCACGGTCTCTGACGCATCCACCTCCACTATAAACGGTCTGGATGGGTCCGGATGTTTGATGATGGGTGCAGTAGTGAAGGCTTTCTTGAGCTTGTCGAAGGCGGATTGGGCAGTTGAATTCCATGACAGACGTTTGGGTTTCCCCTTTAGCAGGGACGTGAGGGGGTTGGCGATGGCACTGAAATTTCTGATAAACCTTTTGTAGAAGTTTGCAAACCCCAGAAACCTCTGTAGTTCCTTGATCGTCGTGGGTGTGGGCCAGCCTACTACTGCCTGGACCTTTTCTTGGTCCATGGAGATCCCCTCGGGGCTGATGACGTATCCCAGAAACGCAATGGTGGTTCTATGGAATTCGCATTTCTCAGATTTAACATATAACTGGTGACGGAGCAGTCATTGTAGAACTTGGCGGACGTGGTGAACATGTTCCTCCCGGGAGTCAGAATATATCAGAATGTCGTCGATGTAGGCGATCACATGGCGTCCCAGCATGTCACGTAACACGTCGTTAATTAGACATTGGAAGACCGAGGGAGTGTTAGAAAGCCCATAAGGCATGACGTGATACTCATAGTGGCCTGAAGTTGTGCTGAACCCAGTCTTCCATTCATCTCCCTCTCGAATCCGGACCAAGTTGTATGCACTGCGTAAGTCCAGTTTCGTGAAGATGGTGGCAGTGCGTAATTGTTCCAGAGCGGCTGGTACTAGAGGTAGTGGGTAACGGTACTTGACGCAACACTGGTTTAGTCCTCGGTAGTCGATGCATGGTCGTAAACCTCCTCCCTTCTTCTCCACGAAGAAAAACCCCGCGGATGCTGGAGAAGTAGATGGTCGTATATACCCTTGGTGCAACGCCTCCTGAATGTACTCTTCCATGGCCTTTTGCTCAGTGACCGTTAACGGATAGACTCTCCCTCGTGGTGGTGTAGTTCCTGGGAGCAAATCAATTGCGCAGTCGTAATCACGATGAGGAGGTAGTCCGCTCACCTTCTTCTTACTGAATACTTCTATGAGGTCGTGGTAAACACTGGGGATCAGAACGTTGTCTGCCTTGTCCGGGCTCTCAATGGATGTGGATGCTAAGGAGATCACAGGGACTTGAAGACAGTGATTGATGCAGTGAGCTGACCAGCGAGTGATCTCCCTTTGATTCCATGAAATTTGTGGATTGTGATGTTCAAGCCAAGGAAGACCGAGAACCACTGGATGCCGGGCCGTCACAATGACATGGAACGTGATCTTCTCCTGATGAAGAGCGCTGGTGCGGAGGTTAATAGGTTCGGTACAGTGGGTGATTAAGCCATCTCCAATGGGGGCCCCATCAATGGCTTGGACACGGCGGGGGGTGCTGAGAGGACGAACGGGGATGTTATATTGCAGTATGGTCTCTTACTCCATCATACTTCTCCGGCGCTGGAGTGGGAGGTAAGCGTGGGGTCGGCGCCGTAGAAAGCTGCGCGGCTTGGTTTAGCCGAGCTACCTGCTCAGTCAGGTGGGCGAGACGGTGATCATGTTCACTAATCATCCGGCCATGTCCCTCGATGGCTTGCGGCCAACGATCTCCCGCTGCTTCCATTGGAAGGCGAAGTATTCTGTCACAAACCTCGAAACGGCACGGAAGCAGGTGCAGCGGGTGTAGAGCGTAGAATCGGGAAGTTCAAGAAACGTAGTCGTAGGGTAGGCAAGGGTCAAGCGATCGGGCGAACAATACAAACAGGGATAGGCAGAGAGCGTAGTCGAGACTGAAAACAAGGGTCGAGGATCACGAGAAACAAACAAACTAGAACGACTTGGTAACGCAGAGAAACGAGCTACTGAGCGTATACTTCGCGCGTAAACTGGGTGAATGACTTCCCTAAATACTAGCGAATGTGTGCGATTGGTGCCAGGTGTGACTGATCAGAACTCCGGGGATGGTGAGCGCATGCGTGCATGAGAAGTGATCTACACACACAGTGACAGATCTAGGATTTTTTGCTAGTGTTTTCCCTTGCTTTTGGGGCAGAGTGGGAGGGTTCATATTTAATAACTATTTTTTGTAATATATTATTGTATGATGATTATTTGTCATTATATGATGACTTTAATAGATTATAAGTATGATGTCAGACATATGATAAATACATTAGTGTACCAAACATAAGCTATAAGTTAGCAAACAAAACAATTTCAATGACATTTTACCTCTCAGCATCAAATGGTAAACCTAAAATCTTCCACAGTCTTTCAGTATGACACCTATTGTAGATGTGATGGCTATTATTGCACACAAGGCTCACAAGGGTCAAATAGATCAGTTGTATTGCAGTTTATGTAAAACATGTATAACATGCTTCCACATCTGGAAACAAAGAGTGGTGGGATCCAACTGTGATCCTTGGAGATTTTTTGGCCACTCAAACCATCCTCTTCACAGTGCGTTGAGACAATATAGACACATGTCCTCTTCCAGGTTGATTCATAACATTTGCAGTTGACTGGAACTTCATAATTATTACCCTGATGTTGGAAATGGACATTTTCAATGCTTGTGCTATTTTCTTATAGTCACTTCCCATTTTGTGAAGCTCAACAACCTTTTGCCGCACATCACAGCTATATTCCTTGGTTTTAATAACCCATTGTTATGAATGACCAAGGAAATTTGGCCTATGTGTTATCTCATATTTATATCCCTGTGAAACAGGAAGTCATGTTTGAACATTTTCCTGTTCCTAGTCAACCAGGTGTACTAAAAAATTATATATGGAAATATACTTATAAAATTTTTCTCATATGAATTCATAGGGGTGCCAATAATTGTTGCATATTTAAGTAAATAAACCTGTGTTGTGTTTGCAATTGTTTGATATCCATGACAACAGAGAATTATTGTGATTTTTTTAAACAAATGTTCAAAAGGTAAAACAATAAAGACAATTTTTACAGCCTTCTTTGCTCATATTTACCAAGGGTGCCAATATTAGTGGAGGGCACTGTAACTCAAAATGACAAATAATGAATTTTAAATAATGTGCTCTTAAGTCAAAAATAATGACATAATATCCATCCATCCATCCATTTTCTGTAGCCCTTATCTTACACATGGATACAGGGAGCTCAGGGGTCTCAGGGCACAAGGCGGGGGTCACCCTGGATGGGGTGCCAACCCATCACAGGGCACAATTACACACCTGTTCACGCACTATGGACAATTTAGAGAGGCCAATCAGCCTACACCGCATGTTTTTGGACTGGCAGAAGAATCCGGAATATCCAGAGGGTGGAGGCGGTATTTGAACCCCCAACCCTGGAAGTGCGAGGCAAACGTGCTAACCACAGCTAATCTCCTGGAATTTCCATGCATAACAGTCACTAGGTTTTACCCAGAATGGTGTGAAAAAAAACATCTGATGAGTGGCAGTTCTGCAGGTAGAAACACCTTGTTGATGAGAGAGCTCAAAAGAAAATGGCCAGGCTTGCTCGAGTTGACAGGAAAGCAATGGTAACTCAAATAACAACTCTTTACAATCATAGTGAGCCGAAATGCATCTAAGAATGCACAAAATGTCGAACCTTGAGGCAGATGGGCTACAACAGCAGAAAACCACATTCCACATCCCACTTTTGTCAGCCAAGAACTGGAATCGGAGGCTACAGTGGGTATAGGCTCACTGAAACTGGACCGGTTAAAGATTGGGAAACAAATTACCTGGTCTGATGGTTCTCAATTTCATGCATATGGTAGGGTCAGAATGTGGCATCAACAGTAGTCTATGTCACCAGTTCAGGCTGCTGCTGGTGATGTAATGATGTTGGGAATGTTTTCTTGGCCCACATTGGGCCCCTTAATACAAATTGAGCATCATTTGAGTGCCTCAGCCTGCATCTGGATGTAGTTGTGGGTTTCATTGGTCATTGACGTTTGGTGAATTTGGTGCTATATTCTACACATTAATACAGGTGTAGTTATACTGAGACCATGTAGCACTTTAATTGTACTCAACTATTTATGTCACTTCTGATGGCACTAATTTCACTAGAACTAGTTAAAGGGTTTCACAGTACAGCATACTGTGTATTTTCTTACAACCATTTGTAGTGCTGTTGTGTTTGGTTACACAAAAATCCCAAATAATCCATTGTAACACATCTGCTAACAGCAAATAAACCTTAGATGGATGTCTCTTCTTTTTTTTTTTTTTTTAGCTTTAAAAGACAGGGCTAGCCCACTTATAACAGCCGGCTATTTTCACTTTATTTAACCACTTGAAGTCACTAGTCACTAGTGGGCACTTGAAGCCTTGAAAAGGGTACAGTTTGTGAACACATTCGTCTGGAAAGTTTTAACGCTTCATTACACCTTCTTGGGTGGCATCATGTTACACTATCGGCGCCTCGCTAGGAGAAAGACAGCATCAGGTGCAGCATAAGCCGCATCTGTCAAACGGCCCGATTGTACCACGCATGCGCACTCCCACCCCGCATTCCACGCATGCGCATGCGGATTACTACTACCTACCTAGTTAGCTTTAAGCGTATGAAATGGTTGTATGGATAAATATCAGAATATACTGTATTTTGGATGATAACCTTAGCATTAATTTAGATATATAGATAAAGATTTACCTTCAGAAAAGTCTTACTGCAGAGAGTTAGGTAAGAACATGTAACTTGCTAGTTAGCTTAGCAGTACATATGAAGCCATGTAGAAGAAAACAGAGCTAGACGCTGTCAGGATCTCCAGCTAATTTAGCCGATTATTGTCGTAAGCAACTTTTTTTTTCTTTTTTTTTGAAAGAGCTTCTTGTCAGGACCGTTTGATTAAGGATGAATTAGGTATGTCCTTTTTGAAATGACACAAACTCTTCTTTTGGGACTGGCTGATGTCAGTCTCACTATTGCTGCCTGTTTCACTGATGTAATGTTTTTATGTCACATCAACAAAGCAACTATGCTCACGCATGCTAGTTTTATTTTATTATTCGGAATCATTTTGCTATCACATAATTAAGAGTCTGTTCAAACAATGATTCACCCATTAACCAGTATTTTTCATCCAGGAGTGATCATTTGAATGCACATCATCAGAAGTTGATCTGATCCACAGGACCACATGGCGTCAGAAGAAATGGAGGGCATGTGCCCTCTGCCAGAGATGACTACTATTAAGGTGGAGCCTGCTGTAACTATTGGCACAGCAGAGGATACCGGCTCCCAGAACGTGGCCATGGGCCCCAAATTCATCTTGCCAAACCGTTTTGACATGAATGTGTGCTCACGCTTTGTGAAGTCTCTGAACGAGGAAGACAGCAAGAACATCCAAGACCAGGTGAATTCTGACCTGGAGGTGGCGTCAGTCTTGTTTAAAGGTAAGGTAAAAGAGGATTAAGAGCCAAATAATACCTATTATATCTATGCTTAAGTCATGCAGATCATTTTGAAAGTTTTGTAGTAGTAAGACATGTCACATAAGTAGCTGGTCTACTCATACATGCGTTTTAATTTATACACTGATCAGCCGTAACATTAAAGCACTGAAAAATGATGTGAATAACATTCTCATTACAGTGGCACTTGTTAAGGGGTGAGATACATTAAGTGACAAATAAGTGAACAGTCAGTTCTCAAAGTTGATATGTTGGAAGCAGGAAAAATGGGCAAGTGTGAGGATTTGAGCAACCAAAAAACAAGTTCAATTCAGTTTTTGTATAGCGCTTTCAACAATGGACATTGTCCCAAAGCAGCTTTACAGAAATGTGTAAATTCAGGATGCAGATTTTAAATGTATGAATTTATCGTTATGAGCAAACCAGAAGCAATGGTGTCAAGGAAAAACTCCCTGGGATGATATGAGGAAGAAACCTTAAGAGGAACCAGACTCAAAAAGGAACCCATCCTCATCTGGGTGACACCGGCTAGTATGATTATAAATAAGTAAATAAATCCCTTCTGTAAATGTGCTAATACTACATAGTCAAATTGTGCAGTTTTGTAACCAGGAAAATTCATTATAGTCTGTTTTGTTAAACTGTTTTGTCCACTGTTCACTGATGGAGATTTGAATGCAAAACTGTTTGTGGCAATTGCAGTTTTTGTGGCTATTTTCACATTAGCTGTATAAACTGAAGTATGATAGGGAAATGAAAACAGTTCTAAAATAGCTTAACAGCTAATACATGTCCAAATAATTACAATAAAATTAATTATTTTATGCTAAATCAACATAAATTAAGAATACTTATTTGTTTCCTATTTATTGTAAATCTTCAGTTGTATTTCGGTGTTGACCAACTGTGGGGTGTTTAATAAAATTCTTAAAATTCATTAAAAGATTTCACTGTACCCATAGTACATTTATACAATGTAGATACAGTGCAATACAAATCTAGAATAAATTTGGAAAGAGTAAAAAAAAAATCAAACTCATCCTACTCTGAATTTGCATCATATGACCATATCAGAAGGACCCATATAAAGAAAAAAGCAGTGGGCCTAAAACAGAACCTTGCAGAACACCAAGAAACTATTTTTAGAAGGAGTTTGATTACTTTTGGTATAATTTGTTTGAAGAAATGTGTAGGTAAGGGATCTAGTATACAAGTTGACAATTTTAATCAAGAAATTAATGAAATAAGTTCGGTCTCTTGAAGGGGAGTAAAAAATTCTAATTGTTGATCCGATACGGCTATATTATTATCTACAGGATTTGTTATGAGGGTATGGTTTTAAATGTATAGTATAGAATTTTTTTATCTAATATTTTCAGTTTTGCCATTGAAAAAAATCCATGAAATCATCGCTGCTATATATAATTGTGTGTGTTTCTATGGTGGTTTTATTCCTAGTTTTATTCCCAATAATTTTATTCCTAATTTTGCTACAGTATTAAATAAGAATCTAGGATTATTTTTGTTATCTTCAATTAGGGTGGAGAGAGAGACTGATCTAGCAGCACTAAGAGATTTTCTGTAGTTCAGGAGGTTCTCCTTCCATGCTGTTTGAAATACTACCAATTTGGTTTGATGCCATTTACGTTCTAATTTTTGAGAGTCTGTTTTAAGGTTCATGTGTGATCATTATACCAGGGTGCTAGCGTGTAGTGGAATATTGACTCTAAACATTCAGTTGCCTGATCAAGTTCTTTGAGTTCAGACGGTGATCCAGACATAGTTGATATCTCTGGGAGGTTATTGATAAAACTCTGTGAAGTGCGCTGTAGAGTGGCAAGGTGTATATATTATGATCAATACGCAATTTAAATGCGATAATGATCTGAGAAAGCTACAAACTGCGGAAATGTTCCAAATTATGATAGCTAGATGTCTGGGTCAGCGCATCTCCAAAATGGCAGGTCTTGTGGGGTGTTCCTTGTATGCAGTGCTTAGTACCTACCAAAATTGGTGCAAGGAAGGACAACCAGTAAACCGGCAAGAAAGTCATTGGCACCCAAGGCTGTGCATGGGGGGGGGAGGCTAGCTCGTCCGGTCTGATCCCACAGAAGAGCTACTGTAGCACAAATCCCTGAAAAAGTTCATGCTGGATATGATGGAAAGGTGTCAGAACACGGTGCATCGCGGCTTGCTACATATGGGGCTGCGTTGAGGCAAACTGGTCAGAGTGCACACGCTGACCCCTGTCCACCGCCGGAAGCACCTACAATGGGCACGCGAGCATCCGAACTGGTCCATGGTGCGATGGAAGAAGGTGGCCTGTTTTCTTCACGTTTCACGTTTTCGCTTACCAGGGGAAGAGATGGCACCAGGATGCACTATGGGAAGAAGGCAAGCCAGTGGAAGCAGTGTGATTCTCTGGACAATGTTACTTCAGGTCCTGGCATTCATGTGCCTGTTACTTTGACACGTACCACCAACCTAAACATTGTTGCAGACCAAGTACACCCCTTCATGGCTGTGGTGTTACCTAATTGCAGTGGCCTCTTTCAGCAACATAATGTGCATTGCAACACTGCAAAAAATATTCCGGAATGGTTTGAGGAACATGACAAAGTGTTCGTGGTGTTGACTTGACCTCCAAATAACCCCAGATCTCAGTTCGATCGAGCATCGGTGGGATGTGCCATAAAAACAAAAATGGTCTGATCCATGGAGGCCTCACCACGCAACTTACATGACATAATGGATCTGCTGCAAATGTCTTTGCAGCGCCAGATACCACAGCTCTCCTTCAGAGATCTTGTGGAGTCCATGCCTCGATGGGTCAGAGCTGTTTTGGTGGCACAAGGGGGACCTATACGATATTATCAAGGTGGTTTTAATGTTGTGTAGGTGTTATGGTGTTTATGTATAATTTTATGCAAAGTGACTTAGTAGTGTGGCCAGATGCAATCAAAGTATAGAACTGAGAGTTTGACGGTTAAGGATCTGTGGCTGTCTTGCAGTCCAGGTTTTTGAGCTGCACCGAAATTTTGGCCACTAAAATATATCAGAAACCAGTTTGACTGAAAAGTTACACTCTTTTACCCACTACATTTTTGATAGCAGAACATCCCAGTTAATATGCAGTCCTTTGTTTTGTTTAATGGATAATCTTTCTTTCTCTTTTCAGCGGAATGCAACATTCAGACCTCTCCGTCTCCTGGGATCCAGGTTAGACATGTATACACACCTTCCACCACCAAGCACTTCTCACCGATCAAGCAGTCGACCACACTTACCAATAAGCACCGGGGCAACGAAGTCTCCTCCACTCCGCTGCTTGTTCACTGTGAGCCAAACACCTTTCTTTTCAGAATTTTTGTGATCAACCACAAACTGAAGCTGTACTTTTTTCCAGCGTACATTTTGAGCTGGATAAACCCATAAATGTTTTCTATGGGCAACAAACTCATCTTCCTAATTATTTAATTCCAACAGGAAATGCAACTAGATAACTCAATCGCAACTCATTTTATACATCCAGACAAGATTTATTGACCTAAAAATGCTGATGTATAAATGCACTCAAATTTTATAGTAGATTTGAAGCTGATAACTCCAGTTCACACATACTTGAGGAGGGTTGAGATGTATTTCAGACAGATTTAAAATGCCATATAAAATGGTGTGTTTTGATGCAGCAACTGTATTGTGGTGGAAACAAAAATAAAAACTGGAAACAAGGAGGTTAGATGTTAAGTGTTATGGGCGGATATGTTTATTACACATTATACTGTACATCAGAGTTTAGTAACACATTTAAAATTATTAAAATCTGATCAGGATGTAAATGCATAAAAATCACTAGGCGTGAATGGAGTCTTAGATCAGTTTAAAATGTTTGTTCCAAATGAATTTTCAGCTGTTCATTACATTTGGTAGACAGCACAATTTACTGTAAATGATTAATTTTGTTTGTATGTTGTTGATTTTTTCCAGCTCTGTCCATTCACCAACTTGCAGCACAAGGAGAAATGATATATTTAGCCAGCCGAATAGAACAAGGTAAGGCTCTATATCCAAAAGACTCATTTTTAAAAATGCCACTTAACTATTACAAACTGTTTTGAGTTACAGATTTCTGAGTTACGGATTTATCGTGTAACAATTTACACTGGTTTGGCTTTGTCTCTCCGCCAATCAGAGGCAGCAATAAACCTGCAGGATGAAGAGGGCTTCACACCGCTAATGTGGGCTGCAGCTCATGGTCAAATTGCTGTGGTGGAGTTTCTACTCCAGAGTGTGAGTGCAGTGATCATTGTTCATCAAAGTTGCATACAGTTAAATCTGATCATTAAACAAGCATATGTAAATCCCACCGTCAGTTACCTCATTCATCAATTTTATCTATGATCTCAAACTCGTATCTGATCAGAGTGAGTACATTTGAGCTGACTTCAGATAAATCTGACCTACAATATATAACCAAAAGTATGTGAACACCTGACCATCACATCCATGTATATGTGGTTCTTCCCCAAACTTTCACCACAAAGTTGGAAGCACACAATGGTACAGAATGTCTTTGTATGCTGTAGCAATTAGAATTTCCCTTCACTGGAACTAAGAGGCACAAACATGTTTCAGCATGACAGTGCCTCTGTGCACAAAGCAAGCTCCATGAAGACATGGTTTTCCAAGTGTTCGAACTCAAGTGTCCTGCACAGAGCCCTGACCTTCACCTCAGTGAACACCTTTGGGATGAATTGGAACACAGACTGCACCCCAGGCCTCATTGCTTGACATCAGTACCTGACCTCACTAATGCTCTTGTGGCTGATTGGGCACAAATCCCTATAGCCATGTTTGAAGATCTACCATCCTAACGTAGTTTTTCTTTTTTTTAGGGTGCAGACCCCCACATTTTGGCTAAAGGAAGAGAAAGTGCATTATCATTGGCCTGCAGTAAAGGGTACACAGATATCGTCAGAATGCTCATTGACTGTGCTGTCAATGTCAATGAATATGACTGGGTAAGAATTTACAAAAATCAGATTAACACACCTACCCCAGATGTACTCGTTCAACCAAGACACGTTTTGATGTCTGCCCTAATATAATTTTTAAACAGTGTGCCTTGTGCAAAATCGTAAAGAGAACAAATATCCAAATTTTAGTTTAAACTGGAACTTTGAACTGGTATGCCTTCAAACTTGAACAATACAAGGAAAAAGTGATAATGGCTGTCACCTACATGTACAACATTCAGCTACACAGTGACTACGTTTGCATGGACAGCAGTAATCTAATTATTGACCTTACTCTGAGTAAGACAATATTGTGATTAATGTGTTCGCATGAGTCGCTTTTAGAATACTCCTTTCATGTTCCTGTTTTACATGTCATAGAACATAGTTTGATTAACAGCACACATCATTACGTCACCGCACTGTCCGACGTTCCCTCCAGAATCTCACATACCAACATACACTTTGTCTTCGTTATGATACCGTATACAGTTTTGGGTGCATTTATTTGCATTTTTTACGAATGCTTCAAGTGCGGTTAATTACTTGTCATGCTGTACGTGCAAATAGACAACTGCTTGAAGCCATGGGCTGCGTCCCAAACCGTGTACTTAACCATCTATATAGTAGCCGAGGTACATGTATTTCTCCTACTACAGGCCTATAGTAGGCAAGTATGCGGTTTAGGACGCAGCCATGCTCTCTTTTTTGCCATAAAACGGTTGAGCACTGCCGTGTGTGTACGTGTCCTGACGCAAAATGCGGTGAAAACTCTCACACGATGTTAATAGTGTGATTAAGGTGTGTACATGTCTGTAATGCATGTTGATAATGCGACTAAAACAGGAATACTCCACATGTCTTAATTCGATTTGTGTTTACTTTGAGTATGACCTTAATTAGATTAAGGTAATTAAAAATTGCTGTTTACATGGTAGTTTTTGTAATCAGTATTGTCTTAATCGGGTTAATAGTGGATTACTGTTGTCCATGTAAACGCACTGAGTGACGTCATACTATGTCCTAATCTGCACAAGGCTGTGTGATTAAGAACTGGATGCAGCTTAAGGCAGATAGTTAATGCTGATTTACATTACAAAAGTTTCTAGCTAATGTATGAACAAACACCAAAGCGTCTTTGATTGACTGTAGGCAGGGTAAGAAAAATGTGTAAACTTTACAGCCAAGCTATACAATTAACTTAAGAGCTGTGAGATGATAGAGTTGTACTACTCGGCTCAACCACACTCAACAAGTACAGCCAGGAACCTTGGGGTGACCTTTGATGACAGCTTGACCTTTACAGACCACGTTTCAACAACTGCACAGTACTATAGGTTCATTCTGTATAACATCAAGAAAAACAGACCCTATCTCACTAAACAGGCTACATAGCTACTAGTCCAGGCACTTGTCATCTCAAAACTGGAATACTGCAACTCTCGGGCCTCCCAGCCAGCTCCATCAAACCCCTTCAAATGGTTCAGAATGCAGCAGCATGCTTCATCTTTAACCAGCCCAAAAGGACCCATTTCATACCCCTCTTCACCTCCTTCCACTGGTTTCCTGTAGCCGCCCGTATCAAATTCTAGGCCTTGATACTCACATACAAGACCTTGTCTGTAACAGCACCCTCCTACCTCAACTCTCATCTGAAGGCTTACGTTCCCCCACACAATCTGCGATCGATTAACGACCGACGCTTATGAATGAATGAATGAATGAATGAATGCCTTTTATTGTCACTATACATATGTTCAATGAAATTAAGAGCCACTCCTTTTTGTTCCGTGCAAACATGTACATTCAATAAACAAGAAGAATAAACGGATAAATACACAGATAAATAAACAAGATAATTAAACAAGATATGCAAGATAGATATTGGGGTGGATGGGGGAGGTACTATGAAATGCACAGTTTTGAGACACTATATACATATGCTGTGGACTCAGTACATGTATTTGTTTATAATGGTAATAGCTTTCGGGAAGAAACTATTCTTAAATCTACTAGTCCTTGTTTTGATGCACCTGTAACGTCTCCCTGAGGGCAACAGATTGAACAGATCAAAGCCAGGGTGAGAACTGTCCTTAATGATGGTTTTTCCTCTGCTGAGGCAACGGGAAGTGTAAATATCCATCAGGGAGGGGAGAGGGCAGCCAATGATCTTCTGTGCTGCTCTTACTACTCTCTGAAGCCTCTCCCTGTCTGCTGCGGTGCAGCTACCGTACCACACCGTGATACAGTATGTCAGCAGGCTCTCGACGGACGAGCGGTAGAAGATCAGCAGCAGATTGGAGTCCAGATTGTACTTCCTGAGAACCCTCAGGAAGTGTAGCCGCGTTTGAGCCTTCTTGATAACCGCTGTGATGTTGTCCGTCCAGGAGATGTTTGCAGAGATAAGGACGCCAAGAAACCGGACGGTGTGGACCTTCTCCACACACTCACCATTAATGAAGAGGGGGGCCAGCCCAGTGTTGTGTTTTCTGAAGTCTACAATAAGTTCCTTGGTTTTCTTGGTGTTTAGAGTCAGATTGTTCTTTGAACACCAGGCTGCCAAGTTTAGGACTTCCTCTCTGTAGGCTGCCTCCTCTCCTTTTGAGATAAGTCCGACCACTGTGGTGTCGTCAGCAAACTTGATGATAAGATTATTGTTGTAGACCGGTCTACAGTCGTATGTGTAGAGACAGTAGTAGTTAGTAGTTCCTTAGTTACTTAGTAGTTCCTACTCAGCGTGGCTCAAGGTCCCTTTCCAGAACCTTCACACTAACTGTCCCTCAATGGTGGAATGAACTTCCGACCTCAATCCCGACAGTAAAATCTGTCACTATCTTAAAAAAACAGCTAAAGACTTACCTCTTCCATGAACACTTAACTAACCCCTAAAACACCAACCCCACATTATCCTTTAAAAAATAAGTAAATAAATAAAAAACCTTTGGCACTTACACCTCTACTCTGCGCACACTGCTTTTCTAGAACTCAATTTAAAAAATCTTGTATGATAGCACTACTTGTATTGTTCTTCGCTTGATATCACTTTGCTTGTATTTCCTCATTTGTAAGTCACTTTGGATAAAAGTGTCTGCTAAATGAATAAATGTAAATGTACTATATTATTATTATTATTATTACTATACTATTACTATTCCTACTATAATCATGTTTATGCTCGTCACAGAATGGAGGAGCTCCAATACTTTATGCAGTGCACGGGAACCATGTCCGCTGTGTGGAACTACTCTTGGGTAAGAGTGCAATAACTTGAACTTGGACAAAGCTTATGTCATTAGAAAAGGTTGTACTCTAGGGTTTCAACACAATTTGAAATGGCTGTGCAGTGTTTAATGTTTCATCCTTTGAACAGAGAACGGAGCTGACCCGACCATGGAGTCTGACTCTGGCTTCAATGCTATGGACATGGCAGTAGCAATGGGCCATAGACATGGTAAGGAAGATTTTTGTTTACATTGTAATTTTCTATCACGTTTATGTCTGTAAGTAACTAACAGTGGGCTTCATTTGTCAAACTGGATATGAACAGATTTCTTCGTAAAGGAGCATGTACACAAGAAATTTGTTATTCATGAAAATCCGGTAATATTGGAATAACCATCTTATCTTACTCCTGCTTCTGAGTGTGTGAAAAGTTACGCAATATAAGACCAACTAACATAAATCTTGTGTGATCAACTTAAAATACTATAGCTTACTGTATTTGAGGTGATATAGGTGACTTTGGATTGTAGTTTTGGAGACTTTCTGACCCCAAGACACATATAACTTTGTTGTGTATAGCAGTGATCCTTGGAGATTTTTTGGTCCCTCGAACCATCCGCTTCATAGACACACGTCCTCGTCCATGTTGATTCAGAACATTTCCAGTTGACTGGAAGTTCTTAATTATTGTCATGATGGTGGAAATGTACATTTTCAATGCTTGTGCTATTTTCTTCCAGCCATTTCTCATTTTGTGAAGCTCAACAACCTTTTGCCACACCTCACAGCTATATTCCTTGATCTTACCCATTGTTATGAATGACTAAGTGAATTTGGCCTATGTGTTACCTCATATTTCTACCCCTGTGAAACAGGAAGTCATGGTCGAACAATTTCCTGTTCCTAGTCACCCAAGTGTATTAAAAATGTAAAATATCAATGGAAATATACTTCAAATATATTTTTCCTCATTAATTCATAGGGATGCCAATAATTGTTACACACCTATATATATATATATATATATATATATATATATATATATATATATATATATATATATATATATATATATATATATATATATAACCTTTTTATTTATTTATTTATTTATTTTTTAAAACCTGTGTTGTGTTTTTTTTATTATTTTTCTATATCAACGAGAGCATTTTTGTGATTTTTTTAAAAAGCAAAATATCAACAGGTTAACAATAAAAACAAGTTTGCATAGCCTTCTTTGCTCATATTTACCAAGGGTGCCAATATTAGTGGAGTAATAATTACTTGATATTTGGGGTAGATAGGCATAAATGATGGCTATCTGCCTTAGGCCAGTTTTTCACCAATTGCCCTGATATCTATATTAGTTTAAAAACAGACACAACAAATTCAATTTTATAGTAGTTCACATTATTTTTAAGCAGTCTTCCTAGTCACCTCTGTTTGCAATTTAATTGTTTAAGCTATAATGTTGATTAATTGTTGATAGCTTTATTCATAATTGATTGTCTTAATTTGAACTCACTTTTAATTACTACTACATTACATAATATCAGTCTAATTCTTATTTCTTCTTGTCAACCATCCGGTGTCATCCAAAAGAAGATGGGTGTCCTTTTGAGTTTGGTTCATTTTCCAGCACTAAATAAAAATTTAACCGAATTATTATTAAATTCTGATACATGACTGGAGCACATGATGTGCCTCAGCCTCAGAATATTGCCATATTCTAGTATTGGTCTACAACGAATGCCTAAGCAAAACAATTTCTTATAGGCACTTGAGCTATTTAAACACTTTACTGTAAGCAATGATGAATAATTTCAAATAGGTAGCTACTAAATTTCATGTTATATCCATATGTAATAGCTTTGTATCTGTGCTGCACTTCCAGTTCAGCAGGTGATGGAAGCACATCTACTGAAGTTGCTGCAAGGAATCAAAGAGTGACTGCAACTAGTGAAGACAAACTAGAGGAGCAACAGGACACAAACAGAACACTGATTATTGCTGTGGAGATCAGTTAAAGGAAACTGATTAACTTTGTGCATGTTTACATTTGTTTGAAGTTACTGAAGCTAATTTAATCTACCATTTCTTTTTTTAAAGCAACATATTGTTAGTGTGAAGTTGTGTATTGTCAATATTTATTTAGTGATGTGAAAATGTAATGTGTTCTCCATGGATTTTCTATGAAATAAATGTTCTACAATAAAGTTGCACAGGCACCATAGTAGAGTGTACTTTATTATTTTTACAAGAATGGCACATTCCTGAATATTTATTACAAACTTTAGTTGATTTTTTTATTTATTCCACAAATAAGGTTTTATATGGGCTTAAGGAAACCCTATCACATTTATGTTGTATCTTAATGTACATGTAAGCCAGAGAAGGAACATGAATCTGTGCAAGAATATTACTCTTTAAGAAAATTGAAGACTATGGGATAATTTTGAAATCTGCTCACTGTTGCCTCAGTTATATGCTTTTTTTAAAAAAAAAAAACAATGATAAGCAAAATCAAACAAACTGCAGTATTTGGAGGAGCTTGCTATTTTCAGTATCAGATTAACCACAGATTTGGGCCAAGATGCATCGTGTGACATTCCAGGCTCGCGGGGAATCTGGAGCCTATCCCAGGGAGCATCGGGAACAAGGTGAGGTATACCTTTGGACAGGATGCCAATCCATCGCAGGGCACAATCACATACACATTCACACCCATTCATACACCTTTTGACATGCCAATCCATGCATGTCTTTGGACTGGGAGGAAACCGGAGTACCCGGAGGAAACCCCTGCAGCACAAGGAAAACATGCAAACTCTGCACACACAGGGCCATGGTGGGAATCAAACCCCCGCCCCTGGAGGTGTGAGACGAACGTGCTAAATACACCTGGTAAACGTGCCACCATGCACCTGTGTTATTTCATAAATAACTCAAATGGTGATATGTGCATTTCTATCCAGGTGGATTTCATTATCAGCCACAGTTTATCTCACATATCTCAAATGCCAAATGTTTTAAACTGACTGCCTTTACAGTGTTTTGAATTTAAAAAACCTATATAACATGCTCTTATTCATAGTCTGTAACCATTTCTAAATATGTTTAAATCCCATATAAAAAATTAAATGGAGGGCATTAGAGCTTTGACATAACACTATATGGCCAAATGTTTGTGGACACCTGACCATCACACCCATGTGGTTCTTCCCCAAACTGTTGCCACAAAGTTGCAAATGCACAATTGTCTAGAATGTCATCCCAGAAGAGTGGAAGTTATTATAACAGCAGAAACAGGGCTAAATCTGGATATAGGTGTGATGGTCAGGTGTTCACAAATTTTGGCCATATAGTAAAACTATGTTGTTGTTGGGCAACATGTTTTATGCCAGCTTTCCATGGAACCTGCCACATAATACACAACTTGAACGAGGTATTGATCTGCGTACTGTTTGGGATACAAGAGGCTGGAATAAGGGTCCAGTAAAGAGTAGTAAATGAACAGCACTCAATCCCAGCTTGTCCTTAACCTTCCACTTCTCAATCCAGCTTTACACTGTACTATTTTCAGCCCAATTTTGATTTTACAGAGAAGAATAAATCTGTATAAAAATTATTTGGTTGCAAGTGGAGAACAGTAATCCAATACTGCATAATCTGGCTATCCACAAGATCTGGCAGTGTCAGGAATAACAAACAGGAACAAATTATGTTCATTCATAATCATCCTGTAGAATACATGCTCCTCATTACCACAAATAGTATTCTTAGAGGATCTTGATTGTATACTCCGATTTGGAGAACATATTATAGAAGTTAGCCAAGATTTTACTGGTATCGCCTTGTAATGTGTTTACAGGCACAGTAACTAAATGGAACTACACAACTGTCAGTTAACCATGAATTACTATAAAATTGCATGTTGCAAGGGTTTTTTTTTGTTGTTGTTTGTAAACAGTGAAAGCATGGTCTTTTTCTACTGTAGGACTGTGCCGTGTCACCTGCATTCACTCTTTTCCAAATAGGAAGCAAACAAAAAGGTTGTCTTTAGCTATGACTGACCCTGAATATTTGCTTTACTTTCACAATTTCTCAACCTCCATGAGATACACTGGGAAACATTGTGGCAGTTACACATTGCAAATATTTGCAAATTAAAAGCAAAGTTTTTTAAAAAGCAAACTAAACTAAAAAAAAAAAATCTTTATTAAAAACAAATAAATAGGTAAAAATAAAAGACAAGACAGTGCTGTATTTATTAAGCTCATCAATAGCAAATGTTTATTTCCAGATGTGGGATTCAGCTAGGCTGCTGAGGCAAGTCTCAGTAACAGGAATAGATGGACAAGACGCCCTGGGGACCGCACACACTCGCACACCACACTACAACACTGTGTGGCTAAACACACTTCTTACACTCTCAGCATGGACACAGGGGGAACACAGCAGTGCATGAGAGGAGAGGGAAGAGGGAAAAAAAAACAAAAAAAACAAAAACGCAATACATTAAAAAATAAACTGCAGAGAGGGGAAGAGGGAGTCCCACGTGGCCCAGCTGAGTTTGGAGATTCTGAACGTCTGTCTCTCCTTTCGAGTTAGTTAGCCTCGTCCTTTGAAGCCTCATCGAAATTCTCCACAAGATCTGCAAAACAATGAAAGTGTACACAATGAGATCATTTGCCAGCATGAAGGAGAGATATGAAAATTCTAGGGCCAAGGAAACAGGACTGAAACTTCAGCTCTAGTGTGATGCCGTTAACCACTTGCAAGACTTGACCACTTGTTACATTCTCTAGGAGTCTAGATTTTAGTTACTAAAAGAAACAAGTGAGTGTAATCATGATAATTACTGAGGGTAATCAATGACAATCATGTGTTGCCTTGCTGTCTTTAAAGGAAGAGGCAAAGCACAACCAGCTTTCTGCAATAAGAAAGTTTCTGCATAAACTTAGGTCATGACCTCATGAAAGCATTTTGATGTTCTGAAGACAGAAAGCTGCTCATAGCTTGCATTACAACCCAAAAAAAGCATGGCAATAATGCAGTTATAAAAGCTAGCAATTACGCTTGTGCACTGTAAATAAGGTGACAGGCAGTGAATGCATGTGGAAGCACCTGGGAAAACCCTTTGAGTGGTGAAAGTTTGCATTAAGCCCAAAAGCTTTGATGAAATGTATTTATGGTTGAGGTGTTACAGGTGTAAGTTATAGGCTAAATAAATAAATAAATAAAATAAAATAAATCCTCTTTTCCTTCGTTGGCTGCTTGCCAGAATTCAGCCACACCACTGTCTGCATGGTTTTCCCAAACCGCTAGATGGCTCATTCAGTGATCCAAAGATTGAAGATTAAATAATTCAATAAGAACTGTTATTTGCAATAACATGATTTTAGCCACACCACTAAATCGTCCATCATTTGCCAACACATATGCCTTGCTTCCTAGACATGCACTACCCTGCTATCTTGCAATTTATTAGGCTAATCACTCATGACTGTTACAATCTAAAGCTATTTTGTAAGTGTGCGTTCAAGTCCTCCTGGGAAGTTTGTATTTATGAGTTGGGAAGTTGTAATTATGACGTTAAGCGTGTTCAAGTCACTTTGATCGAAGCAAGATGGCGGTCAATCTTCTCTTAATTAACCACACAAAAATAAACTACACAGCAAGTTTTTTTTAAACTCTACTTTAGAAAATAAACAAGGAATGCACATCAGGCATGTTTTGCTTGATGTTTTTAATCAATTTATGAAGCCACTGTAAACTTTATCATTACGTATTATATAATTATACAATGCCATCATTTTTGTGCAGACAAGTAGCTTGTTTTGCTGTACAACCCCTGGCAAAAATTATGGAATCACCACCCAGCTTTTACTTCGTAGCTAATAAACAATTTTTGTTTAATAGCTGAACATTCAGGTATGTTTCAGAAACAAATTAAATTAAACTTACTTAATGGCATTTTTTCCCAGATTTTAAAGAAAAAAAAAACCCCAACCAATTAGTACTTTGTTGTTACTCCTCTGGCTTTTTTGACTGTCTGAATTCTGAAGCATGGATTTCACTAATGAAAAACAATATTCTCCAACATGCTGGTTCCAACTTTCTCTAATAGCAGTTGACAGATCAGCTTTGCAGAATGAAGCCTCGTCATGGACCAATTTTTAAAGTTTTATTTCCACCAAACATTCAATCGGACTGAGATCTAGACTGTTTGCTGGCCATGTCACTGAGGTGATATGCCTTTCCTGAAGAAAAACTTTAACACACTCTGCTCTGTGACTAGATGCATTAACATTCTGAAAAATTACCAAGCCTATTTTCAATCAATGGAATGAGAAAAGTGTCAAAAGTGTGCACATTGACTGTTGAGGTGTCCCCTGGTCCTTTACCTGCCATGCAACCACACATGATAAATGAGTGGGGAAATTTGTTTTTCTTCTCGCAGTCATCTTTATATTTCATGAGAACGACACCAAGCAAAAGTTCCAGCATCATCTCCTTGGCCAATGCCGATTTCATCCAATCATACACACTCCATGATGGCTTCTGTTTAGCCCACTTTAACCTTGTTTTCTTCCATTTCGGTGTTCGTGCTGGTTTTCATTTGGCTTTTAGATTATGAGATGTAAATCCCATCTCCTTTCAGCTGATTTCTTACAGTTCTGTCACAAGCTTCGACTCCTGTTTCTGCCCATTTGTTTTGTTGAGCATTTTCTATTTTCAAGGCAAGAAAGTGCTTTGAGTTTTCTATCTTGATGCTTTGACATCTTCCTTGGTCTACAAATATGTTTTCCTTTTAACCTTCCCATTTTGTTTATACTTGTACCAAATTTTAGTCACAGCTGACTGGGAACAACCAACATCTTTTGCTATACTCTCGTCTTGGATTTCCTTCTTGAAGGATTTTTATAATCTTTTCCATTGTTTCAATTGACAACTCTCTTGCTGGGGCCATGTTTCCTTACAAAAAGTCCAAGGTTAAGGTCTGTAAGTGTTCTCTTAAAGGCAGACTAATTTGTGTTTCTAGACTTGTTCTTATATTTGTTTTAGGAATGCAAGTTACAAGGCAATTGCATAATTTTTTTCCTCTACTTGACCTGCAAAAAATATGGCATGAATTATAATCACTTCATTTAATCTGTTTGAGGTATGTTTCACAAAGCCAGAATGTTCAGCTAGTAAACAAAAAATGTTGTCATATCTGATTTGTTTATTTGCTACAAAGTAAAATAGCCAGGTGAACATCCTCCAAGTGCAGTGATTCCATAATTTTTGAAAGGGGTAACTTGCTGCATATACCAAAATACAAAACTAAAATCAGCTTCTGAGAGGAGTAAACACTATTTTAACAAATTTACCATCCACTATCAATGTTGCATCCATTGATTCCACCATGTTTTCATGTTTCTTCCGACACGCCCAGAACTCAGAAACACACAGCGCCAAAAAGAAAAGGAAAAAAAATCCAGAGTTTCCCCAGTCGTAATTACGTTTTTGTGGTAGCGTTCATGTGACTCAAAAGCACCAAGACAGGAAAGCATAAAGTAAGCAGAAGTTGCTTTCAGAATACGCAAACAAAGCACAAAATTAATCTATACAGGCAGCTATGAATGAACAAATGTCCACTTCGTATCTAGCTTATAAGACTTGTCTATTCTTGCATGTGTGCCATGAAGAAAACTGGCTGCCATTAGGTGATTAGTAAGAAAATGGTACCTTGTATTAACAAGGAAAAAAATCTTCCAAGTAAAAACAAACAAGAATTCTAACCTGGAACTTCATCATCATCTTCCTCTCCTGCTGCCACTGGTGCTTTTCCATCACCAGCTGCAATAAAATCAAAGATGGACAAGGTTAAAGAACAGCCCATCCAAGTGTTATAAATTAAACCAATGGCTTATATCAGAAGTTATTAAATATTCATTGATAGACTTATTTTAACTTCATTTAAAGGACCTTTAAATGCAGTTGTCCTGTGACAAATGCCAGTGTCAAACCCCCCCATCACACACCTGTTCACAAACCTCTCTACAGACAACACATTCATACACTAGCTCAAATTTATTTATTTTTTTAAATCGGTATCTAAAATAAGACCATGTGGGAGGGTTGGTAAGCTCTAGTTCAATGATATTTAAAGCCATTTTCTGGCATTTTTCAATCTAATTAGCATTAGTAAAATGTGTGCACTTGCCACAAACAAAAAATAACTAATGGTAAACCCTTGATCAGTAAGAGTTTATGCAACACATTTGTAGGATACTTTATTTCTAAAAGGGAATTCTTAGTAAACCTCTAAATCTGCCTTCAAAGACAGGACCTACTTTTAGTAGTCTTTGGCTTCCATATTTTAAAACATTTCTGGACTGTATTTAACAACTGCACTTAGACCTCCATTGTAAGTGTTAACAAGTAGTTCTGTTTGGAGTACACTGAAAATCATCAGCGTCTGCTGCGATCACCAAAAGTGACAGAGCATTTTAAGTGAGCATTTACGGCTGGAGTTTTAAATTAGCCAACAAGGCTAATGACTAATGAACACTTGATCATAGCATTTTTGGGGGGCTAACCACTCCTGCACTCTTCCAACATCATCTTTTCTGTCAGCTCATGTTTTAGGAGTGTGCTCAGGACATAATAGCATCCCATTACCTAAATAGCACCAATAAAGTCTGGATTTAAAATAAATAAATAAATAAATAAATAAATAAATAAATAAATAAATAAACCCGAAAATCTTTGTCTAAAACCAGCTCATGTTTCATGTTCAATAACTGCACTTTGCTTTTAGCAAACTGATATGAAATTCGACAACAATGCAACCTGACAAGTAAAATGCATACCTTGTTTGGGCAGGGCCTCAGCGAGTTTTCTCAGACTGGTCAAGCTATCGGCACCGAGCTGATTGAGAATTGATGGCAGCATCTCTGTGAGTTGCTTGGTCTCGGCATGGCCTGTGATAGTGAAGGTGTTGGCTGCCAGTGAAGCCTGCACTTTGGGGTTGTTGAAATGGATCACTGTTCCCTGGTTTGTAAACATGTTCACCTGCAAAGTCAGAGTATTGAGTAGTTTTGATCAGATATAGAACACTGGTACAGATCTCATTAATGCAAATCAGGCCTCCCCTGTCTTGAAAAGTGCCCGAACAGTGCTTTTCCCCTCATGTCAAGCTAGTCAAATCGAGAACCCTCTGTACTCTGCTCAAGAACCTGCATCCATGTCTGATCACATCACAGTAACCATGAAAGTTGGAGTTTACTGATTGTGTGATGTCACCAGTTGTATGTTAATTGAGTACTCATTGCATAAGCAATGAATCAATTCATGATTAGCTTTGAGCAATCATTGCACTTGCTACTTGTCAAGCAAACTTGAGCATCTCCTACAGAACATGGCTAGTTTGTTGGTCTGCAGCAACAGTCACAGCACATCCAAGTGCTGCAAAATGTGCCAATTTAATCTAGAGAGGGTTGTGTACAAACTGGCATACAAGATCCTATGGCTAAATGACATTCCATCAGGCATATGGTGTGCTATACACGTTCTACAACACTATTATTCCACCCTATGTAGTGAGCATATACAGTGAATGTGAAGCCACCTAGGATTCAACTTAAATTAAAGGTGGCAGATTTCACATGAATCACAGGTAGCACAAAGGTGACAAAACCTTTAATGTGAAGAAAAACAAATTTAAAAACAGTGAAACAGTTGTGAAATTGCTTTTGAGAGAACACAAGCTTCTGTGAGAACACTTTCTGAACAGTATCTAGTGTCATGCATATGCCTCGACTTAGTTCCCTGGCAAGAAGAGTAATCAAATTGGGCACAAGTATTACGCAATGGAATTAAAGATGTGCGAGTGCATTTGTTACTGTACCGCAACACGTGTTGAAAAAAAGATTAAAATGTCACCATGTGCATTTGCAACACTTCCACATGTTGGCCATTACTTGGATCAACCCAGACAGTAAGAATAAACAATGTACTAGAAAACAGCTGACATCAAACTGTCTGCAGCCATAAAAATATTATACAGAATTCATAATACAGAAATATCGACCTTGTGAAAAGTATGTTAATTTATGTAATCAATACTTGGTCGGGGTTGCTTTTACATGGATTACTCCATCAATGCAGCATAGCATGGAGGCAATCAGCCTGTGGCACTGCTGAGGTGTACTGGAAGCCCAGGATTCTTTGAAAGCAGCCTTCAGCTTGTCTGTATTGTTGGGTCTGGTGTCTCTCAGATTCTCTATGGGGTTCAAGTCAGGCGAGTTGGCTGACCAATCAAGCACAGTAATATCATTGTCAGCAAACCAGTCACTAGTAGTTTTGGCACTGTAGGCAGGTGCCAAGTCCTGCTGGAAAAGGAAATCAGCATTTCCATAAAGTTTGTCAGCAGATGGAAGCATGAAGTGCTTTAAAATCTCCTGGTAGACGCTGCATTGAGTCTCGACTTGAGAAAACACAGTGGACCAACACCAGCAGAGCACATGGCACCCCAAATCATCACTGACTGTGGAAACTTCACACTGGCCTTCAAGCAACTTGGATTCTGTGCCTCTCCACTCTTCCTCCAGACTCTGGGACCTTGATTTCCAAATGAAATGCAACATTTACTTTCATCTTCCTCATGATTGTAGTTGTATGTACTGAACCAGACAGAAATTAAAGGCTCAGGAAACCTTTGCAGGTGTTTTGAGTTAATTAGCTGATCAGAGCTTCTCTCATGTCAACACTTCTGTATTATAAATTCTTTATTCTAATATTTTGAGATACTGGATTTTTGATTTCCATGCGTTGTAAGCCAGAAATCAAGATAAAAAAAAAACCAAAAAAAAAAACAAACAGGCTTGAAATATTTCACATTGTGTAAAGAATCTAGAATATGTGAAATTTCAACTTTTTCAATTACATTACCGGGGGGCAGGGATTAATATCATTATCACTTTTCCACGATACTCAAATTTTTTGAGATGCACCTGTATACAAACAGTCAGGTGAAAAAATAAGTACACCCAAGGGAAATTGTTGTTTTTTTTGACATATATGGACAAGCAAACATTTGATCCACTTTGAAACATTGCCTATTAATAAAAGGTGGCACACTATCAAATAACATTTTGTAATAAATTTGCACAATTTAAATTAACAAAAAAAAAATCCCAAAATCTTCAAATCCATAAAATTAGATTTAGGTGTTGGCTGCTTAAGGAGTTCAGGTGGAACCCGTCTTATTTATACCTCACTCATGTCTAGTATTTGGTGCTCCCTTTGTTATTGATGTATGTGGCATCATAATGCCAAGATCTAACGAGTTCTATAAGGCCTTCAGAAAAACAAGGTTGTGGATGCCTGAGAGACTGGCAAGGGATTTAAGAAGTATTTCAATTAATTTGGAGATCATCATTCCACTGTAAAGAAAATTATTTACAAGTGGTGTAGATTTCAAATGACTACCAATTTGTCCAGGACTGGCTGTCTCAACAAATTCAGCCCAAGACACAGACCATCTGATGCAAAAAGAGGTCTCCAAGAATCCCAAAATTTCACACAGGATCTGCTAGAAAGTTTTGCAACTGTTGGTGTTTACAATCAGAAAGAGATTGCACAAATTTGACCTGCATGGGAGATGTGCCAGAAAAAAAAGACTTCGCAAGACTACATTTTGCCAATGAGCATATAGGTAAAGACCAGGACTTTCGGAATGATGTACTCTGGACACCCGATTCAAAGGTAGAGTTGTTTGGCCACAGTAACAGCAGACATGTTTGGTGCAGACCAAAGACAGCTTTTCAGGAGAAGCACCTCATACCAACGGTGAAGCACGGTGGTGGAAATTTTATGATTTAGGGTTGCTTCACTGTCTCAAGGACTAGACAGCTTGCGTTCATTGATTAAACTATGAATTCTGCATTATATCAGAGTGCTTTAAGATAATGTGAGGTCATATGTCCAAAGGTGAACCGAAAGTGGACCCTTCAACAGGATAATGATTCTATGCACACTAGCAAATCCACCAAGAAATAGCTCAAAAAGAAGAAATTGAAGGTTATGGAATGGCCTAGTCAAAGCCCGGATTCCCAGTGAGATGTGGGAGGGATTTGAAACGGGCAGTCAATCAACAAATATCACTCCAAGAGCAAGACAGGATATCTGTCCGTGAAATGAATCTCAAGAGAAAGTGGGTCATGCAGCAAGACAACAACCCCAAGCACACAAGTCGTTCTACCAAAGAATGGTTAAAGAATAATGAAATGAATGTTTTGGAGTGGCCAAGTCAATGTCCTGCCTTAATCCAATAGAAATGTTGTGGAAGGACCTTAAGCAAGCAGATCATGTGAGGGAAACCCACCAACATCCCAGAGTTGAAGCTGTTCTGTACTGAAGAATGGGCTAAAATTCCTTCAAGCTGATGTGAAGGACTGATCAACAGTTACCAGAAATGTTTAGTTGCAGTTATTGTTGCACAAGGGGGTCACACCTGCTATGGAAAGCAAAAGGTTCACATACTTTTGCCACTCACAGATATGTAATATTCTATCATTGTCCTCAGTAAATGACCAAGTATAATATTTTTTCCTTGTGTGAAAACCTCATGATGTTTTAGGTTATATTGATGCAGAAAAATACAAAATTCTAGCACCATTCACAAACTTCCAAGCACCACTATCGATAGAGAGAAAGAATAAACTTCACAATGGGTTGTGACTTCCATCATAATAAGTTTAAACAAGAATAGTAATTAATTTTTTTTTCCCTCTCAAATGTAAGGTTCCCTAGGAAAGCCCAGACTACACCAAGATCCACCGCTATAAAGAAGCTTCATACTCCCAAAAAAGCAGAACTCAGAACAGAAGGGATGAGTGAGAAGAGACATGCACCTCTTCAATGCCGGAGATGTTATTGACGCCCAACTTTTTCAGAGAAAACTGAAGCTTCTTGTCATCTGCGGTAGCGGTTCTGTGTACAACCTTCTTCTTTCTGCGTGCAGTGCCCTGTGTCACACCAAAACAGAACCATAACCAAAACAAGTTCATATAACCAAAATCTTGATTAAGAATTAAATTCAGAAAAATCGTCTTACCTTTCCACCGATGCGGACTTGCGCCTGCAGTTTGGCTAATTTCTCCTGGTTCATTATTGTCTCTTTCATCTGCAAGACAAAGCATTGTTGCATTTACAAAGTGCAAGGGTTCTCAAACTTTTTGTAGCCAGGAAGCCCTTTAACTGTAAAATATGTTCCCTGAACCGTCGTTACTATTTCATTTTATTTTCAATGAGGCACTAGCAATTGTTCTGCATTCGATACAGTGATCCCGCTCACAGCTGCTGTTTATGAGAGATAATTACTGGATTTTTTAATATGGAAATCTAGTTTGTGGTACCATGACCAAAGATGACTTTCTACAAGAAATTAGCCATATTCTGTTATACCACAGCACTTTTTGTTAAAAAAATACTCAAATATGATTGGTCTAAAGGCATTGATTAATTTTCTATAACATCAGCTCAGACAATAGAGTTAAAAAACTTAAAACGTGATGATTTTACAAATAATGTATAACTTGATGCAAAGCTTTCCATAAGATGACTTAAAGTGCTCTGTAACAGCCATCACATTTATGCCACAGAAGAGTCTTCAGGACAAGTTGTGTTTTTGTCTTAACTTCAAATGAGAGAAAAAAGAGAGACTGGTGAGGAAACAACTGTTTATGTAAGGAATAACACATTACATGCTGTTATATGAAAATAACACTGGGGGGAGTGATGCAGCACAACACCACATGGTGAAGTGTTGCTACCCATTCTGTCCTGATGATGTTCCTATGCTGGTAAACATTAACTGTTAAAGTGCTTACAAATAAGATGCCATCCCTAAATGTTAAATAAAACGGCCTCCTTAAATATCTTTACAAAGCAATCCACAATCATACATTTTATTTTGTTGAACACTTTTTTTTAACATCTGCTTATTATTCATATTATATGTGGGCCACTCACCCTACAAGCCCCTGTATATAAGCTGTTACTATAGAAACAATGTACTAGAACGAGCACTGATATAATCCTATCCTTCATGCAACAGCCGGAACTACTTTCCAAGCTGTGCTGTTGCACTAAAATAATGCGCACCTTGACAAATCAGATTCGAGAATTCAACCGAGCCGTGGGTATAAAGTTGCTATAAAGTACGTGATACCAGGAACTTACTTGCCTCAGACATCGCATTAGCATTAAAGATTATTAAACCACTAAAAAGCGTGGCAGTTAATTTATTAATGAAAGTATTAAATTGCTGCCAAATCACTGTACTATAAGAGGAATAAAACACCGCAGGTATCGGAAAGTAGTCCACATTAGAGTGACAGTTACTCCGTCTGCCTCAACACGTCTCCTTTTTTTCTCCTAACTTATTTGCTATTCGGATCAAAATCTGGCGTCATCTGGCGACCTAGGCACGCATTAGCTACTTTTCCCTGAAAAGAGTTAGCGCCACTGATATCAGCTAGGCTAAGTGTAGGTCCATGTGCCAACTTCCTAACAAACCACGCTAGGTTGTGAAAGAGTAAGACAGCTCTGGGCTTGAGTTAAAGGGGTGCGGTCTAAAAGTCACAAACGCACAAAGTTAGCATTTAACTAGATAAAGCCTTCTAATTAAAGTCTCGTTTTGAGACAAGAACAAAAATGCTTTTAGCAACAAAATATTGTTGGATAAATAACCAGCAACAGAAGTTTTGAGGCCCAAGCGCACAGCTAATGCTAACTCACTGCTTTGTCGCGCGTGGAACCAGCTAAACAACCTACTGGCTTTTTATTACTTTTTTACGCCACACCAAATCCAATCTATGCAAATACTTCATAAAAGCCACAAAAATGCTGGTTTCGTTCACGAAGCTGAACATGTGTGAACATGTCAAGTGTGAACATGTCAAGAAATGTACTGTTAGCATTCAAGCTACACTATCTTACAGAGCTGGGGAGGGATTGTAAAATTATTATTAACTTCCTCACATATGATAACTATTTTTGCTGTTCAAATGATTACGACTTAATTAACTTGGCGAACAGTCTTCAATGTACAAATGAAACTAATAAATAATCGGTACACAAGCCAACGATTCTAGCAATCAATGCGGGTTTCGGGCCCATCACTCCGCCAGCTTTTCGACCCAGAAATCCGTACCGATTGTGAATGTTTCCACGGAAGCTCCGTATGAAAACTACTGCCGGTCTGGGAAATCGGACACTTAATTTACCTTGAGCCTTGGAGCTGGAAGTGTCTGTGCAGGAAAGAGAGTATTTTAGATCTCCTCACTGACCTGCACGCTAGCAGCAAACACACGCGGAGAGCAAGATGGAAGCGAGAGAGGGGGACGGAAGTGACGTCAGGGCTGAAATGCACCACAGCGGGTTGAAAAAAAAATTAGCCAAGAATAGCTTGTATAGCAATAATTTACTAATTCTATTAACAAATATCCGAATATGGCTTATTTGTTCTCTATCACAACAGATAACTGGTTGAACAAAGACAACTAAAAACATGTCTTTATTAAGGTTACATGGTCTTCTGCACTAGAGCGAGCACACATACTGAAGATTATTTCGTTTGTTCATTAGGCCAAGGTGACTCTTTTCTCTCAGTAGCCTACATATGTTTTTCTTCAGTTAGTGCTTTTGCACTAAAAGAGAACGTTTTATGTGTTATGTAGTTATGTAGCTATTTTTAAAAATTATTATTAATGATCTGGGTAACAAAGCAAACTTTAGTATGTGGGAGTTTTCGACATTAAAAAACGAATTACCCCTGAATTTGACTCTTTGTATACAATAAAATGCAATGTTATTTATTCATTTATTTTCAGTAATCTTTTTATCTTGGTCAGGGTTGTGGTGGATCTGGAGCCTATCCCAGTCTATCACAGGACATCACGCACCCCAGTGGCGAGGTTACATAAGGGCCAGGGTGGCACTGGCCCACTCAGATTGATGGCTGGTCCACCCAATCAAATGAGACACAAAATAATTTTTGTGGGAAAGGAAAAAAAAAATCACGCATACATGACAATAGTAATCACTCAAATACACGCTCAAATATGCAAATCAAGTTTCAGAAATAAATCATTATTTTAGTGTGAGAACGTGTCTTTGATATAAATAGCCTAATTGCAACAGCCCATTCATAGGCTATAAGTACTGCTTCAGCAGCCCACAACGTCATCTCTCCTGTCCACCAGCACCTCATCTCAACCTGGGCCCATCTTCTAGAAATGCAATTCACTGGCTTATTTATCCACACTCGATGAACCACCTGCGATTTACAACGCAAAGCCAAGACGTCTACGTCTTGTTCTTTAGGATGGTTTGTTTGGGCTCCAAAAACAGTCAAATTGGTAAGTAAATGGATTTTATTTCATAATTTGGGTGTTTATTTGTGTTAGAAATTTGCTATAAATATATCGTGTTAGTTTGTGTAATTTTAAAAGTTAGTTTTGGAATCTTCAGTGGATGCTGATGGTGGCGGTGTTGTTGTTGTTGATGTTGTTATTGTTGTTGTTGTTGTTTTTTATTCAAAAAGGATAATGTGCTGGCTCTGCGTATTCATGTTTACCTGTATGTTGTGGTATGCAGCGTGCATAATTTATTATGCATGAACTTCAGATTACTACAATACTAGTAATCTACAATAAATTACTACAATAATATTTTCTCTCTCTCTCTCTCTCTCTCTCTCTCTCTCTCTCTCTCTCTCTCTCTCTCTCTCTCTCTCACAGCAACATGTCTGACAGGAGCCAGATGTTAGGCTGCTGCTGCCACGGATTTTGTGCAGATTTTCCCCAACACACATCAATTATTTATCTTTGTTTATTGTTCTGTTATTTTTTTCTTCATTGTTATATTTTATTAATGAATGGATTTTTTTTGTATCCATGAAACTGTTGGCTAACAAATCACATTTAACTCATCTTAATTGTCAAATAATTTTTATCCCAAATTGTAAATTATGTAATTTGAGAGTAGGCTTTGAGGTCCACCCTATTTCACCTAGGTCCACTCACTTTAAAATGTGTGTCCTAAATACTGATGCACACACATACACAAACATATTTATACCTAGGCCGATTTAGAGTAGCCAATTTACCTACCTGTCTGTTTTCAAGAAGTAGGAGGAAAATGGACAACCTAGTGAAAACCCATTCGAATATGGTGAATAACTGTCAGAATAATGGGGAAGCAGGGAATAACTTGCCAGAGCCAGAACTCCCTGCAGTTCTTCCCTGGTTTCCCACTGAAACTAACAGGATTGAGCCTGGTTAGTACATGGATGGGAGACTTCCTGGGGAAAGCTAAGGTTGCTGTTGGAAGTGGTATTAGTGAGGACAGCAGGAGGTGCTCACCGTTTGGTCTTTGATTGGGATGCTATACCAGTGATCCCCAACCACCAGGTTGCAACCCAGTACCAGGCCGTGGAAGAGTTGCTACCCAGTCACAAGAATGAAAAAATGTCTAGGCTATATGCAATGACACTTTATTGTGCATTTCCCCTTTAAAAGCCACTATCCACTAACACTTTCAGGTTCAGCTAATATTAACATAAGTGTGAAACAAACATCGCTCAAACGTTTTTAGTGGAGGAGGTAAGAAAAGACCAAACGATGGCGACAACACAGAGACAGCTGCTGATGAGAAAAAAGGGATAAAAGAAAGCCACCTTTAACTGAAAATATGATGATTTGTATCTACAATATGGTTTTGTCTCTGCTGGCAATTCACATGCTCCAAATCCCATGTGTATAATATGTGGAGATAAATTGGCTAATGAGTCGATGATGCCCTCAAAATTGCTTCGGCATCTTGGATTTGGACATTTTCACTTAGGGGTGTACTCACTTTTGTTGCAAGCGGTTTAGACATTAATGGCTGTGTGTTGAGTTATTTTGAGGGGACAGCAAATTTACACTGTTACACAAGCTGTACACTCACTACTTTACATTGTAGCAAAGTGTCACTTCTTCAGTGTTGTCACATTAAAAGAGATAATCAAATATTTACAAAAATGTGAGGGGTGTACTCACTTTTGTGAGATACTAATATTAAAAATAAACATATATATATATATATATATATATATATATATATATATATATATATATATATATATATATATATATATATATATACACACACACAATTTTCTAGAGGTCTACCTAAGGTGGTGCATGGAAGTTTGTGAACCCTTTAAAATTTTCTAAATCTCTCCATAAATATGACCTAATCAGATTTTCACACGTCCTAAAAGTAGACAAAGAGAACCCAATTAACTAAATGAGACAAAAATATCATACTTTGTCATTAATTTACTGAGGTAAATGATCAGTCCTGCACATCAGCTTGGAGGAATTTTAGCCCATTCTTCAGTACAGAACAGCTTTAACTCTGGGATATTGGTGGGCTTTATCACATGAACTGCTCGCTTCATGTCCTTCCACAACATTTCTATTGGATTAAGGTCAGGACTTGGACTTGGCCATTACAAAAGATTAAGTTTATTATTCTTTAACCATTCTTTGGTAGAACGACTTGTGTGCTTAGAGGCGTTGTCTTGCTACATGACTCACTTTCTCTTGAGATTCAGTTCATGAACAGATGTCCTGACATTTTCCTTTAGAATTTGCTGGTATTATTCAGAATTCATTGCTCCATCAATGATGGAAAGCTGTTCATCCCCAGATGCAGCAAAACAGGCCCAAACCATGATACTACCACAAGCATGTTTCACAGATGAGATAAGGTTCTTATGCTGGAATGCAGTATTTTTCTTTCTCCAAACATAATGCTTCTCATTTAAACAAAAAAGTTATATTTTGGTCTCATTCATACACAAAACATTTTTTCCCAATAACCTTCAGTCTTGTTTTTAGCAAACTGCAGAATGGCAGCAATGTTTTTTTTGAGAGCAGTGGCTTTCTCCTTGCAATCCTGCCATGTACACCATTGTTGTTCGCTGTTCTCCTGATGGTGAACTCATGAACATTAACATTAGTCAATGTGAGAGAGGCGTTTTGTTGCTTAGAAGTTACCCTGGGCTCCTTTGTGACCTGGCAGACTATCACACGTCTTGCTCTTGGAGTGATATTTGTTGCCCGACCACTCCTGGGAGGGTAACAATGGTTTTGTACTTGATCTATTTGTACACAATCTGTCTGACTGTGGATTGGTTCACAAACTTTAAAGCACCACTGTAATTTAGTTGGTAATTAGATCAGCCAGCTAATTAATGACTTTTCAGTTCATGGGTAACAAAACGTAATCTAGTCTAGTTGAAACAGATAATTAGCCAGTTAGTTACTATACTTGCTTAGCTAACCGCAACATTTTTGTTAGTAGACTCCAGTACCCAGACAATCTCCTGGAATTACAAAAGTGTTTTAGAAGTAGCTGCAGTCAAAATATTCCACTGTTAGCCTTTTTCAATGAATTTCTTTCCATGTTAATTATCTGTTATTTTTGTCATCTATTTTAGGTTCTTCATGCAACATGGAATTTTCTTATGTGACACTGTGATTATGTTGTGGCTTATTACAACATGTTATTGTTGTATTTTATTGTTATTGTGTTATTTACACATTCATATTATTGTGAACTTACAAAGACAGATTTTATTATCTATTTTTATATCAAATTGTTGTTGATGTTGCAGTTTGGTAATTTTCTCTATGCAAACAGCATTCTAAAAATTGTCACATGATTATTGTTGTATAAATTATTTAGTTATTTTAGTTCAAATTTAATCATTATTTAGTTTCATTTAATATTATATATATTATATTTTACAGCTGTATATATCTTATCTATGGTAATGGGATGGTTCTGAGGTCAATTGTATTAATTTACAGGTGTATTTATTTTATTATTATTTTTTAAGTGAAAATTCAATAAAAATGAATAGTTCTTGATGTTGCCCACAAGATGGCGCCTGTATTCCAGGTAACAGCTTAATGATTGCAAACGCATACAGCGGTTGCGTTTGCACTTCCCTTTAACTTATCCACATAGTTTGCAAGTGTTTTCCAAAAGCCTTCGTTACCAGAGATTTAACGAATGAGTTGTTCTTTTTTGACTTTGCACCAACCGAGTGTGGCGAAAATCCGCATGAGTGGGCAGGCGAACAATCGGTTCACAGTCCTGTGAATAAGTGACTGAATCAGAATAACTAGGTGCCGATAGAGAGTGTTTAATACATAGCGAACAGCAGACGTCAGATTGATCAACAATTCATAACAGAAACTATGTTTATTTGGAAGAGACAGATCAACTTATAGGCCATCATATTGCAAATGGTAGTACACATCCTTACATATGTTGTATGCCCATTTATTGAACACCATGGAACAAATCAAGTAATCAAGGACTAAAGAGCTGGCACACTACTCCTTGCCTTCACTGAGACAGTCTACTGGGTTTATATTTGATCGCATAGCTTTAGAACAGCAGCTCCACATGATTGTCCCTGTCTTTACTGCTGGTGCATAAACATTCCCAAATTTATTTCTTTGAGCAATCAACGTGTGACCTTAATGATAAGGTTATAATGTGGCCAACTGGACTCCAGACTGGCCTAATCATAATATTTGTTAAGTACTTTTGTTATTTGGAGTGAAATGATTGCAGAACAATCAAAAAGAGTTTAAAACAATTCCATCCATCCCTTTTCTGTACCGCCTATCCTACACTGGGTCGTGGGGAGCCTGGAGCCTATCCCAGGATTCTCTGGGCACAAGGTGTGGGACACCCCTTGAAGAAATTCCGTGATGATTAAAAATCCAGTTACAAATTAGCAGTTCAATGCAGCACACCAAATTTAAGCTCAGTTGGACTTTTGGCTCCTGAGAAACAGCTATGAAACTGTAACTCCCCCAAACACCCCTAAACAATGACCACACCCCAATCTTTGCAGACATCCTCAAATCCTTGCACTGAACATATCTTTCAAGTTTGGGTAAAATCCATATCACCAATCATGAATTATAGCTGAGTATCCCAGCTCCACCTCCTTAGAATTTATTGATGTATGGCAGTCATATTTACAAATGTCAACATGCTTTTGATAATTACTGATCTGCTGAGACTGACACTCTGTGACATCACAGTTGTGAAGATAAAATCTTAGTTTAGAGTGTAAGCAAACACATTAAGGTAAAAAAAGAATGTCACATAGGTTTTCACTAAATGAACACTATGTTATATTTTTGTTTTTGTTTTTAACCATAAATTAGTATACTAAACTTTTACGTGACTACCTTTAACGTGCACAGTGCCCCTCTCTCCTGGTCAGCAAAGTTCTGTTCTTACATTTTTATCCCTACATCTTCCAGGCCTTATAGACAAATGTGTCAGTTTTTTTTTCCATCTCTGGTGTTCTCCTGATTTGTTCTCCTGATTTTTCTCGATGACTAAATATTAAATTCCATACAGCGTATTCCACCATACTGTACTGAAGTGAAATGTTCCTTAGACTGTGGGTGAGCAACTGGTAGCAATTACATGGAGAGGAAATCCACAATAACTCAGTAGTCAACCACTTCTAAGTCCTCATTCATAACTCACTGTCATTGCAGTTGGCCAACATAAAATGGAATACTCCCTGGCAACTTGGCCACAATATCTATAAAAACTCTTTGGTGGTCACACCTGCTTATTGCAGATAATTCTTATGGAATCTGTAGATGGGGTTTTAGAGGTGTATGTGTGTACAGAGATTAAGCATATTTACAGTGGCATAAAAACTATTTTTGTTTTATGTAATCTATTACTTGTTCCTATTGAAAATTGTATGTTTATGTATGTATGTATGTATGTATGTATGTATGTATGTATCAGTATGAATGACACATCATTACTGTAGGCTGTATCACTGAATTAACCACTGGCATAATTTAATCCTGGGAGTATTGCAAGAGGTGAGCTAACTCAATAAGCCAGGTTTATTTCTACAAGCCCGGATAATTTCCGTCAATTTCAGTTCCACAAACGAAGCTAAACATAAGCCCTGATATGTTACGAAGGCAAAATATGCTTTTGGGATTACCTGCTCTGTGTCAGGTTCTGTCACGATTCCCCCTTGAAGCAGCGTGCTCTAAGCGCGAATGCGCGAGCACCTGCTTTTCCATGGTTGACTGTAATGACATCTGGACACGTATGTTTTGTTTATGTTTCTGTCTCCTCCCTGTTCTGTCATTGGCTGGGATTTCACGTGGGTCTGAATTGCTCTCAGCTGCTAGCAGTTTAGACGCTGATTATGTCCGCATATATACCGCGCGCCTCCCAGCACACAACGCGGAAGATTAAATGTTTAGAGTTAGTTTAGCTCGTATCATAGTCCTAGTCATAGTCCTAGTCATAGTCCTAGTCATAGTCCTAGTCCATGTTTAGAGTTAGTTCGCACTGGATTATCCGCTTCCAGTCCCTCGTCATAGTTTGTTTCTTGTTCCCGTGTATGCCTGTTTGCCAATCGCCTGACCTCTTGCATGTTTGTGGATTACGTTTTGGATCACGTTTTGGATTTGTCTGCCTGTCTGTCTTTCTAATAAACAACTGTTCATCCGGCACTTGCATCCGTCCTATCTCTGCTCCGTCACGATTCGTGATAGAATCTTCCGCCAAAACATGGATGCAGCAGGAGAACGGAGGAGACGCAGAACCCGGAAGTCGACGCCAACCATCCCTGCTATGGACTCCGTCCACTTCCCACAATGGACATTTATAGAGCTTCCTGATCCATTTGACGGATTTTTCGGTGCCCCTGAATATTTTCTGGTAGACTGTCAATACTATTTTGCCAGCCTGTTAGACCCTAAGCCAGAGGAGAAGCAATGGCTCCGATTCATGTGGTCCCGGTTCTTTGGACCGGCCCGTCAATGGGTGCAGCTCAAACTGGATAAGCACTGTAGGAACCTGGACAGTGTAGAACAGTTTGTGGGGGAATTCATGGTGCGATTCAGGAGTCCAGAGGCGAAGGACGAGCTAGAACAACTTCTCAGGGGGGTAAGTCTGGCAGGCGAACCTGCCCTGCCGTTTACCTACTACTACAGGCAACTTCATGCAGAGCTCAACTCTGAAACCCAAGTCCAGTCTCAAGTCCCTGAGGTCCAAGTCCAGTCTCAAGTCCCTGAGGTCCAAGTCCAGTCTCAAGTCCCTGAGGTCCAAGTCCAGTCTCAAGTCCCTGAGGTCCAAGCCCAAGTCAGGCCTCCAGTCCCTGAGATCCAGGTCAGGCCTCCAGTCCCTGAGATCCAGGTCAGGCCTCCAGTCCCTGAGATCCAGGTCAGGCCTCCAGTCCCTGAGATCCAGGTCAAGCCTCCAGTCCCTGAGATCCAGGTCAAGCCTCCAGTCCCTGAGATCCAGGTCAAGCCTCCAGTCCCTGAGATCCAGGTCAAGCCTCCAGTCAGTGAAGCCCAAGTCAAGCCTCCAGGCTCTGACGTCCCAGCCAAGCCTCCAGGCTCTGACGTCCCAGCCAAGCCTCCAGGCTCTGACGTCCCAGCCAAGCCTCCAGGCTCTGACATCCAAGCCAAGCCTCCAGGCTCTGAAGTCCAAGTCAAGCCTCCAGTGTCTGAAATCCAAGTCCAAGTCAAGCCTCACGTCCCTGAGGTCCAAGTCAAGCCTCATGTCCCTGAGGTCCAAGTCAAGCCTCACGTCCCTGAGGTCCAAGTCAAGTCTCACGTCCCTGAGGTCCAAGTCAAGTCTCACGTCCCTGAGCTCACGTTCAAGCCTGCTGATCCAGTTGACCAAGCTCTGCTAATATCTCAGCCTAATGACCAAATGCTGCTCACGCCCAAGTCTACCGACCCGGTCGCCCAAGTTCAGCCCACGCCCAAGACTACTGACACGCACAGCCAAGCTCCGCCCGTGCCACAGTCTGCTGACACGGCCAGCCAAGCTCCGCCCACGCCACAGTCTGCTGACACGGCCAGCCAAGCTCCGCCCGCGCCACAGTCTGCTGACACGCCCCGCCAAGCTCCGCCCGCGCCACAGTCTGCTGACACGCCCCGCCAAGCTCCGCCCGCGCCACAGTCTTCTGACACGCCCCGCCAAGCTCCGCCCGCGCCACAGTCTGCTGACACGCCCCGCCAAGCTCCACCCGCACCACAGTCTGCTGACACGCCCCGCCAAGCTCCGCTCGCGCCACAGTCTGCTGACATGCCCCGCCAAGTTCTGCTCATGCCACAGTCTGCTGACACGGCCACCCAAGTTCTGCTCACGCCACAGTCTGCTGACATGGCCACCCAAGCTCCGCCCATGCCCAAGGATCACCTGGCGACCTCAGAGCCTCAGCCCCCTTGTACAGCTGTGGACGTCGCTCAGCCTCCCTGTTCAGCTGTGGACGTCGCTCAGCCTCCCTGTTCAGCTGTGGACGTCGCTCAGCCTCCCTGTTCAGCTGTGGACGTCGCTCAGCCTCCCTGTTCAGCTGAGGTCGTCGCTCAGCCTTCCTGCTCCATGGCAAACATCGTTCCCCCTTCTGCTTCGAGGAGACCCACGCTCCTCTCCCTGGCCGCACGGAGACCCACGCTCCTCTCCCTTTCCGCACGGAGACCCACGCTCCTCTCCCTGGCCGCACGGAGACCCACGCTCCTCTCCCTGGCCGCACGGAGACCCATGCTCCTCTCCTTGGCCTTACTGGGGACGTCGCTCTGCCTTCATGCTCCGCCGAGGACGTCGCTCTGCCTTCCAGTTCAGCTGGGGTCGTCGCGCCGCTTTCATGCTCCGCCGAGGACTTCGCTCAGCCTGCCTGCCCGGCTGTGGATGTCGCTCTGCCTTCATGCTCTGCCGAGGACTTCGCTCAGTCTGCCTGCCCTGCTGTGGTCGTCGCTCTGCCTTCATGCTCCGCCGGGGACTTTGCTCAGCCTGCTTGCCCGGCTGTGGATGTCGCTCTGCTTCCCTGCTACGCCGAGGACGTCGCTCCACTTCCCTGCGCCGCCAAGAACACCGTGCAGTTTCCTGGCTCTGCCTGGGACATTCAGTCCATGGGGCCGGGTCCGCCAATTAAATGGGATGACTCATGGCACTCCGGGAGGAGTGCCTTTGGGGGGGGGGGGGCTCTGTCATGATTGAAGCGGGCTCTAAGCGCGAATGCGCGAGCACCTGCTTTTCCATTGTTGACTGTAATGACATCTGGACACGTGTGTTTTTGTTTATGTTTCTGTCTCCTCCCTGTTCTGTCATTGGTTGGGATTTCACGTGGGTCTGAATTGCTCTCAGCTGCTAGCGGTTTAGACGCTGATTATGTCCGCATATATACCGCGCGCCTCCCAGCACACAACGCGGAAGATTAAATGTTTAGAGTTAGTTTAGCTCGTATCATAGTCATATTCACGGTCCATGTTTAGAATTAGTTCGCGCTGGATTATCCGCTTCCAGTCCCTCGTCATAGTTTGTTTCTTGTTTTGTTTATCGACCTAGATTCCTGCCTTGCTCCGTGTATGCCTGTTTGCCAATCGCCTGACCTCTTGCATGTTTGTGGATTACGTTTTGGATCACGTTTTGGATTTGTCTGCCTGTCTGTCTTTCTAATAAACAACTGTTCATCTGGCACTTGCATCCGTCCTATCTCTGCTCCGTCACGATTCGTGACTTAGTTGTGAAGCTTAGTTTAGATTGATGGATTCTTTTGGCTTACAGAATAAATTTGCATACTATTAAAAATTATGGCTAGTATTAAATTAATTTGACTCAACTGTAAGGAAATTTAGCTTTTTCAATCATTTATTCAACAGAAATATCAATAGATGTTACATTCTTCTGTGAAAAATGTAAGTACACCCTTGGCCTCAGAAGCTTGTATTGCTCCCTTTAGCAGAAATAACTTCATGTAAGTGTTTTGCATAATTGTCCACCAGGCTTGCTGGAATTTTTACCACTCTTCCATGCAATATTGTTTGCAAGTTGTTTGAAGTTTTTTTTTGCCCATTTCAGCTCCCCTCACAACATTTCAATGGGATTCAAAGCCAGGCTTTGACTAGGCCATTCAAAAACCCTTCATTTCTTCTTTTTGAGCCATTCCATGGTGGACTTGCTAATGTACTTAGGATCATTATCCAGTTGAGAGGTCCACTTTCGATTAATCTTCAACTTTCAGACCGATGGCCTCACATTATCTTCAAGCACTGTTTGATATGATGCAGAATTCATAGTTGAATCAATGAATGCAAGCTGTCCAGTGCCTGAGGCAGTGAAGCAACACCAAACCATAAAATTTCCACCACCGTGCTTCACAGTTGGTATGAGGTGCTTCTCCTGAAAAGCTGTCTTTGGTCTGTACCAAACATGTCTGCTGTTACAGTGGCCAAATAACTCTATCTTTGATTTGTCTGTCCAGAGCACACTATTCCAAAAGGCCTGGTCTTTGCCTATATGCTAATTGGCAAACTGTAGACCATTTTTCCTGGCACGCCTCCCATGCAGGTCAAATTTGAATAATCTCTTTCTGATTGTAGAAGCATGTACTTGACACCAACAAGACTTACTAGCCGATCCTGTGATAAAAATTTGGGGTTCTTGGAGACTTTTGAAAATGTTTTTGCATCAGACAGTCTGAATTTGTTGGAACGGCCAGTCCTGGACAAATTGGCAGTCATTTGAAATCTATGCCATTTGTAGATTATTTTCCTTGCAGTGGAATGATGCATTTCAAATAGGTTGGAGATCTTTTTAAATCCCTTGCCAGACTCATAGGCATCCACAACCCTTTTTTTCTGAAGGCCTTATAGAACTTGTTAGATCTTGGCATGATGACACCACACACCTAAATAGCAAAGGTAATACCAGACACTAGATATGAGAGGGGTATAAATATTCAGTGCAGGTCCAACCTACACTCCCTAAGCTGGTTCTAATTACTCGCAAAATCATCTTGAAAACCTGATTCTAATTTTTTGGATTTGAAGGTGTGATAAATGAAGTTGTGAATGTAAATGTATTTACTTTTTCCATGTGACTGGTCTGTTTTTTGTTCATTGAAATTGGGAAAATTAGTACAAAATGTCAATTTTATGTGTCATTTGATTTTCCTTGTGATTTTGTATATCAATTTTATTAATAGGCACTGTTTCAAAGAGGATCAAATGTTTGCTTGTCCAAATAGCCTATGTCAAAAAGCCAACAACTTATTTTTTCATATGATTGTAAACTGCACACAAGCTCCAAATAACGAAGTTAGTGAGTAACGCTCGTTTATTTACTAAGGTTAGACGTTAGTTAGGAAGGCTTTCAGAGGACATTAGCAAACTGCTTACGAATGTTTCAGAAAACGTCAATGTAGTTGTGGTGGTACCCGTAACGTAATATCTTTTGTGTGCTCTTAATATGCATGTCACCTGTTAGCGTGATGATGTACCTTTAAAAATGACTGAAGGAGCATAAATGGACCGAATTTGTGTGTACTGTACCTTAATAACTTCTTGTAGTCTAATCTAATGTCTAAAATCTGTTTCCACTTTCATGTTTTCCTAATCAGGGAATTCCCTTATTCCTCATAATTTCCCTTATTAGGACTGATCAATCATAATTCAACTTCCCCAATAAAGACAAAAATCCACCCATCCATCCATCCATCTTCTATACCGCTTATCCTTTTCTTCAGGGTCACGAGAAACCTGGAGCCTATCCCAGGGAGCATCGGACACAAGACAGGGTGCCAATCCATCGCAGGGCACACTCACATACACATTCACACACCCATGGACACTTTGGACATGCCAATCAGCCTACCAGTCTTTGAACTGGGGGAGGAAACCGGAGTACCCAGAGGAAACCCCCGCAGCACAGGGAGAACATGCAAACTCCACACACACAAGGCCCTGGTGGGAATGTGCTAACCACTAAGCCACCTTGTGCCCAAAGACAAAAATGTTCTTAATAAATAGGCCTACTTTAATGCGAGACATGGCTATAGGGATTTATTTTAAAATCCAGTGTTGTTAGTTAGTTAGTTAGTTAGTTAGTTAAACCCATACGGAAATGTGTAGTGCATTTGTGTGAAAGTGTTGGTACACGGCCACTAGATGGCGATCTCAGCTTCCCACGCAGCAGATAAAAACCTAAAGAGTCGAGCCATACGCCTGACCACACCTCTCCCAGTGAATCGGCCATCAGAACGGTGCAGATGTTTTCCCATCATACAAAAAAACCAACTCTCATTCCCAACTGCATCATCCAGAACTAACACAGCACGCAAATGAAAAGCTAAAGTCATAATTATCTTTGGAAAGATATTTTACACCATCATCCCATTTGGGTTACTTATGGCACATTTCAGAGTTTTTATGGACTCGCGCTGTTTGTTTTTTAGATAAATTGCTTCTCATCACTTTGGCCACAAATCGTCCTTAATAACCTACTTTAAAGTGCACTTTAAACGTATTTTAAATGGTCATTTAGTGATTAAATGGTTAAAGGAAAAACGGCAGACTATACAATGGAAGGAAAATGATTTGTTTTTCCATGTGTGCGCGCCTTAAACCCAGAAATAACGAACTAAACAATGCTATTTTAATTTAATCTTGTGTTTAAAGTTAAAACCATATAAATATTCTGGGAATATTATCTGTAACTGTAGATAATTTTAAAGCATTTTAACATTTAAATTTGGCTTACACATAAACGAAACATATTCGATCTATTAACTGTTGCGTTTAGAAAAATCGAGTTGTGCTGCTGATAATTATACCAATTTAATAGTAGCTGTAATGAAACAAAAAGGGGAAAACATATGAACTGTGTAGCATTTCACAAACAATATTAAACACTACAAAACACGACTGATGTCTATCACAACTTCTTAGTAGATATACATCAGATCTTGGTAAACTTGACTAAATTTAAATCAGGGCAGGTATCTTTATTTACTATTTATTTATTTTTTTATCCCACACGCATATGACTATCGGACTTCAACATGTAAATGTGTTATTTTATTGACTAATTTATTTATTTATTCAAATTATTTAAAATTTCAAAAATTTTTTTTCCAAATCACATAGGCTAGTTCTTGTTTTAGACTATAATCGAACGTGTTTTGACATTAATATAACTATTAGGCTACACGTGAAATATGTGAAGACACGTGAGAAAAAAAACGACACGTTATTTCACTTGTTAATGTTTGAACATCACATGTTTTAGCTTGCAGAATTATAATCCCATCAGATGATGTATTGTCTATTAATGATGATGACATATTAATAGATTAATTTATATTTTTTTAAAAATCGCACAGTTGTGAAATAAATTGTCGTGTGCCCTTTAAATTCTAATTTAATAATCAGAAACAACACAGGTGTGTGTGTGTGTGTGTGTGTGTGTGTGTGTGTGTGTGTATAATTGTTATACTTTATCATTTTAAATAGTACTAGAAATAAATAAAATAAATAAATATTATTCGATTATTATAAATATTATTACATTCGGGCCCCATAACGTTTAGAAACAGATATGACACAAGAATTAGTAGGCCTATTACAATGAATAGAATGTGCGCGGCTGTTTATTCACGAGCTCGCGCTCTTTCGTGATCAGATTGATTGATTTCCGTTATTAGCGGATGGCGGATGCTCGTGACAGGCAGTGAGCTACATGATCAAATGAGATAGAAGTTAAGCAACGACCAAAGACCAACACCTGGAATTTACTGGATATTAACACCACACGTGCCCGTTATTTATCCTAGCCTATGGTCTACTGAAGGGAAACACAACAATAGTATGGGAGGGTCCAGCAAACAACCATTAGTTCCATAACCATAGTTAAAAGTAGCGAGTTTTATTCTTAAGAAAACAAACTGACTATATGTTTCTTGAAACCATAGTAATTCACCTTTATTAAACTATTGCCCCCCCAACCAAGAACATTGTTTTTCTCTTTCATAGCCACGGTGACGCTTCGGTATCATGTGATCAGCGAGCTGGTATATAGCGCGAGGAAAGGTCCGCCCTATTTGGAATCCTGCTTTGCCCTATTTGACGTGTCTCCCGTTCGCCTGAATTAGCGCATGGATGCTGGGCTATAAGGTTAACTTTCGATCGACAGCCTTATGAATGTCTATGGCGGCATACGGCTTTGCGCTTGTCTTGATCACGCAGCTAATTATGAGTCTTTCCAAACCGCAGCAGTAGCAGCAGCGCACGCACCGTCTCACCGAGAGCCATGACTCTGAGCTCCGAGATGTCGGACGCGTGTGCGCTCTCGGAAGAGCCGGACATCGATGTGGTGGGCGAAGGAGACGATGACGACGTCGCGCGCTCGCGCCCCTACGACGACGACGAATTTCCGCGCGCTCGTGACGAGCTTTTCCTCTCCGCTTCGTCTCCGTGCGTGGACTCTGTTCACGGCTCTGCCGGTTCGGGTGCGCGCGACACGTACAAACCGGCGAGCAAGAACGCTCTGGTGAAGCCTCCCTACTCGTACATCGCGCTCATCACCATGGCCATCCTTCAGAGTCCCAAGAAGCGGTTGACGCTCAGCGAAATCTGCGACTTCATCAGCAACCGCTTTCCGTACTACCGCGAGAAGTTTCCCGCATGGCAGAACTCAATCCGCCACAATCTGTCACTCAACGACTGTTTCGTCAAGATCCCCCGCGAGCCCGGCAACCCAGGCAAAGGTAACTACTGGACGCTGGATCCGGAGTCAGCCGACATGTTCGACAACGGCAGCTTCCTGCGCCGGCGAAAGCGCTTCAAGCGCCAGCAGGCACCCGAGCTCCTTCGGGAACACGGCGCTTTCGTCCCTGCGTACGGCTACGGAGCTTATGGTTGCGGTTACGGCCTCCAACTGCACGCGGCATATCAAGCGCATTCCGCGCTCTTTACTTTCCAGCAGCAACAGCAGGCGCCTCCGTCATCAAGACACACCGGAACTCTGATCCCCGCGCCTTCCCTCATGCCAAACACAGCCGAACTCGCGCGCTCCCGTTTCTATCCTCCGCTGAGTCCCGGGATTTCCTCCCCGGAACAGACTGCGACCAAATCCCCGGTACACCGCTCACCATTTTCCATAGAAAGCCTCATAGGGAGTGCTGGGAGTCCGGCGCATGCGCACTGTGCCTCACGGACTCCGCCGGTGCCTTTCGGACCGAATGTAGCCGAAAAGTTTCCCACACGGATTGTCAATGGCACAAGCAGCTGTTAAATATTAATTGAAGTTCACATTAAAAAAAATAATAAGCGATACACTCAAACGCTCCTGTTTTTAAGGTAGGATTGTTTTTTATTTGATTTTTTTGTTAAACACAGCTGAATGGTAGACATAAAATGCCCCTTGTGCCTATATAACATCTAGTCTAACACTTTTAATTACATTTCATTACAGTGATTAGTAGACTTGGCGTAGGGCATCTCAGGATAATAACATGTTTATTTTTAACAAAATATAACAAACCGTCAGTTCATCTTACGCAGTGTGTTTTGTCTCCAGACCCATTTAATCAAACTTTTTAAATTTGAGTTCTTTTTCATGAAATTCACAAGGACTTATATGTGTGCTTATATCAGTAATATGTACATTATTTTAGTTGTATACTCGGAGTGTAATATTTTTTACACGATTTGTTTTTACAATAAGAATAAATATTGTTTTACAGAAACGATGAGTGGAAATTAACTTCTTAATATCTACACAAAATCTCCAAAAATGATAAAACAATTTGCGATCAACTGCTTCATAATTTGTCTCTGTGGAAAAGAAAAAATAAGATGAAAAAAGTTGCGAAAAAACCTAGACACATGAAGAAAAATGCATACAGGTTATCTATATGTAGCAATGTGCATTTAATTTTATTTATCTATTATTGGCGTTTTTTCCTACAGTAGATTTATGAAGCCCCAAAAGGGTGATGCATAGATTAAAGGGAAAGTGTGTGTGTGTGTGTGTGTGTGTGTGTGTGTGTGTGTGTGTGTGTGTGTGTGTGTGATTGACAGAGAGAGAGAGAGAGGTTTGTTGAATCCTTCTTCAAGTGATAATATGAAGTTGGTTATGGCAGGGTAAAGTCAGATCAAAAACATAATTTTCTTTCTCTCTATTTTCTTAATAAAATATTGTATATATATTGTGTATAGCATATATATACACACAGATAATGTGTGTGTGTGTGTGTGTGTGTTTTGTGTCTGTGTGTGTATGAAATATGTATAAAAAAATCTGTGTCTCTCTTATGTTGTTGGAGGTATTTTACTGGCATGGTTTGAGAAAACATCCACTTAGATGAAAGGGTATGTCAAATACAAAAATTATTCTCAATGATTACCTTGATCCTATGATAAAACATTTATCCTAATGGGAGTGCTCTTGTCCAGGATGACAATGCCAAAGCACAGGGCGCTAGGCTCACTGAGTGCTTTGATGAGGGTGAAAATGGTGTAAATCATATGCTATGCCCTTTGCACTCAGTAGATCATATGATGTTAAATAGCACACTCCACAACTATCAAAACACCAACTGAGGGAATATCTTTTGGAAAAGTAATCCAGTACAGTTCCAGAGACTTGTACAATCTGTGTCAAGGCACATTAAGGCTGTTTTGGCAGATCATGTTGGCCCAACACCTCACTAAGAGACTTTATGTTTGCTTTTTCATTTGTCAGCCGTCGGAATATCTATATTTGGTAAATTACTAAATCAAACCCTACTGTTTCACACGACAGTAATCTAAATTGAGAAACCTGTACCTTTTTTTCTCATTGTTGTGCTATCTTCAGGGGTACACTTTTTGTAAATGTAATATGCATCTTTAACCTAGAAAGGTGCATGTAGTGTACCTTTAAACATTTACCCTAAAACTTTTTATGGGCTATGTACCTTAAATCATTTTAAAAGGTATATTATATCCAAGTTAACAGGTGAAGGATACATATTAAATATACAAAAGATGTGCCCTTGAGGTCACCTCCCAGCGACAAGGAAAAGGTACAGAATATTTTTTTCTGTAGAATATTCTGTAGCTTCATAAATCAAAACTGTCTTCTGTGCATTCCCTTCAATTAAGAACATTTATAAAACTCAAAACATCAAATCTGCTTAGTACTTTACAAGAAAGCATAAAAGCAGCAGAGTGAAATCACCACGTTCAGATTCCCTCTCACAAAAATGTATAGCAGTAGATTTAAAGATTGTGAATTTTAGTTTAATTCACATTTAATAAAATAATAATAATAAGCTCTGTTCTCTGACACACACAGACACACACACACACACACACACACACACACACACACACACACACACACACACATTTGTCTGACTGTCTTGAAGACATAATTATTAATGCAGCTTTTTTCTTATTAATTCTTGCTTTTTTAAAACATTTTCGCACTTTACTTATTTATTTGTTTGTTGGTTGGTTTGTTTATTCATTTAGCCTATTAAAAGCTGCATCCAGGTCACAAAGCAAAGGAAAAAATCTAGAAATCATATACGGTTTAGTCTTTAAAAACCGTTACGTGTTACTTTAGATTAGGCCTATATAAAAATTAATTAATGTATTAAAACACTTTGATCAGTTGTCTGCATTTGGTATGCAGCACACAGTCTTTCATTCTTTTGAAGTAACTGTTCTGCAGTTATAAACAGTGATCACATAGAGGGCATGAAAGAAAAAAAAATCAAACGATATAAACCAAAATAAAACTAAAAACTTACTATCTCACTAACTTAAAAACAAAACAAAAAACCTAACTCACATTAACTATAACAAGGGATTAGTCTCATGCTTTTTTATATATATATTTAATACAATAACATTATGATGCTGGATTTATGGGACACCTAGTATAAAAATAGCATAAGACTAAACCCTTGTTACTGTTAATGTGTTAGGGATTTTTTTTAAAGTTATGTGTGTGTGTATATATATATATATATATATATATATATATATATATATATATATATATATAAAATATACCAAGACAAGACCAAATAAGTGTACTTATAGGATATGTAAGTCACAGACATACTGAGCAAGTTCATTAAATAAATGGTGTTTTTTTTTTTTTTTGCTTTTCCCCCGCTGTGATGCAGGATTTATGGGACACCCTTGGACTGAGGATATCCACTTCTCTAAGTCGTTCTGGACAAAATTCTCTGCGAAATGCTCTAAATGTTCATGTAAAACATATATTTGTTAGGCTACTGCTCTCTCTTGAGACTTCACATTTTCTATAAGCGCAAGAGTCCATTAGTCATTATTAAGTCCCTGTAATAGGTGACCGGCGATTTTATCTTTATCTCCTACTGCTATTTCCTCGGGTTTCCTGTATAGTGATAGTGCTGAGGTCTTTGGAGGGCAGAACTGCTCCTATGGAAGATGGCAAATGAGTGGAAACGAAGATAACGGCGATTACTTAGGGCGATTATTATCACTAGATCGGCTTTCACACCGCTGTACTAAATACGAAAATTAATGTGAGAAAGGCCACGGAAAAGTGTAAAGTGTGTGTGTGTGTGTGTGTGTGTGTGTGTGTGTGTTTCTGTGCGCAGCCGCAGTAGCTTGTACCTCGCGTGCCTCCTTGGACGCGGAGAAAATGTGGAGAGTAGTGAAGACAGTTCAGTAGGCCACACACACACACACACACACACACACACACACGCACGCACGCACGCACAGAGTGATGATGTAACTGTGTTACTACTAGTGACAGAGCGGGAAAATGGGTCAAAGTCGGTCACAAGCGTGCGCACGCACACAGAAAAGCGGAAATCCTTTTGTATCCATGTAATAAATTAATTACAAAATTAAATGAACTGCATTAATTTAATAGATTTTTTTCCAAAAAAAATTTTTCCCAATGTATTTTTTTTTTAACCCTTTTTGTCTCCTTAGTTAGATCGCTCGAACTCATCCAAGCATTTAATTAAATGGGATTTGGAGCTTCAGTGCGCAGAAGTGCACACTGCTAGGGGTTCCCATCCTGCCCGGTCCATCAATAATACATTATTATTGAGATGGACTTGTATGGCGTGGTTTGTCTTTCCGTTCTCTCAGTATTGGCCTGTTTTAAGGGAGTCTCCCAAAGGTTGAGACACATTCGAGTTTTAATCTGTCTGATCTAAAAGGCGCTGCGGACTGCGCGCGCACACCAACGATTTGATATAATTTTCGATTTCCCCATATTACAAGAAATTTAAACATACTAGAAAATGCGTTACAGTATGTTTTAATCGTTTAGTAACCGAGCTATAAAAAGAGTAAAGTGTAAAGATAATGCATATTGTTATTACCTTGGGGCATTTAGGTCCCACTTGACCTTCAATCCATAAATTCCAACATGAACTAGACTATACCATAGTCCACACAAAACAGGATTCGTTTTTAGATCGAAATTAAAATTTTAATAAGATCTTACATATGCATGTTTTAATGTAATTACAAAATAGCCTAGATTTGAAAAAATTATCCTGATATCATGAGCCGCAGTAATGTGTCATTTTACACTTTATACCTTAATAATAAGCTGATTATATGATAACACGTGGCTCATTAAAGAAATGGCATTGATTACACGTGTTGCGTTTTGAGAACCGAATAGCTTTAAAAGTTTAAAGATTTTTTTTTTTTACCCTGCTTACTAGATGCACGAATAGCGGCAAAACCGATTTGGTCTAGAACAACGAGCTCTGGATAAATTAATGTAAAATAAATTAAAGTAAAATACGTGTGTACACAAAAGAGACAGATATGTACATTTTAGACTGAATTTATTCAATATTTGCAAACACAAAATTCTAACCGTGATAACATACGACTTTATTATTATTATTATTATTATTATTATTATTATTATTATTATTATTATTATTATTTTAATGTCAGTAATTTATACTAAAAGTATTGGACGAAATTCAATTGTGAGTAACATGTGATCATGAGGATTTCATGTGGATGAACTAAAGACATTTGGACATTTGCCCCATTAGTAGCCTAAGTTAGATAGATAGATCAGATTTGGTGTGGATGATTTTGAAAATGTTATTCCTTCCTAATATAGTCCCCAAACTTATCTTATTTTCTTAAATTCCACACTTGGGGAATGAGTAGCAGTGTTTTTTGCTGATCTAGATAAAAAAAAATTGGTTGTCCAATCAAATTCTTAGTTTGCATGTTCTCGCGGATGCTACAGTTGATTTTAAATAAAAGATAGTAATAGAAAATAGAATAGAAAACCGTTTAAAGACAATATTAAAAAGTTGTCATAGTCACTTTTTACATAAGCACACACAGAGATTAGTACAGACATAATTTTATTATTATTATTATTATTAATAATAATAATATTAATAATAATATTAATAATAATAATAATAATAATAATAATAATTATTATTATTATTATTAGTAGTAGTAGTAGTAGTAGTAGTATTAACAAGATATTGATTTCAATTACCAATAAAAATGAAAATAAATAATGGCTGCATCAATTTATTTTTAAAACATTTTTTAAGCACACAGTTCGCATTAAGTGCTTACATTATATGTAAGTCTCCATATTTTAGCAAAGCTTTGCAGATCTAACATGCCACATGTCAAAAAGCAACTTTCTAATGAAAATACACAAATTTGAGATGAAAAGTGCCCTGCATGCACCCCCGCGCCCTGTTGGAACTGGAGGAAGGAGACGTTGTGCGCAGTGAGTGATGGGCACAGAGGCAAACAGCACACCAAAGAATAACAGTCAAACGGCACCGGTCATCATTCACGTTGTTAGCTTACTTTCATGATGTTTGAGCAATCTAAAGAGAAAGTTGGGTGGCAAGCTGCTCTCATTTACCCCGGGGCTGGACGTGTAATTGGGGGTTGATCTAAAATGTTTTTTTTTAAGCTTTCTTCTTGGCTTTGAGCTCAGTGCCGCCGCGGTCCTGTTTCATGCTTCGTTAGTTTATCCAGTGGGATTGTGGGTCAGAGATCACGAGGATCAGGGCTAAATCCACAAGACTGTTGCTAAATGCAAATGGTTTATATCGCGTGACACAGAATAAGAATATATATACAACGTGGTTTATGCAATGCAATTAAAAGCTGATAGTGTGTAACCCATATGCGTGTACAGTAAAGCCCAGGAGATTTTTTACTAAATTATTGATGGAAAAGGGTATAAAATATAATCAAGCACAATCTCCAAAATAACCTGGGACTTTTAGTGTTCAAGAATATACATTTATATCAGCTTTATGGAGTATGTAGTCTATGTTGGAAGCATTTGCTTACAATGACAAATTATGCAATTGCATTATTAAAAACAGCAAGTGAATAGTTATGCTCTCTATTTGTTTAAAATAAAAAGTATGTATAAATCATGAATACATGTAAAACACTGCAGTGTACAAAAGTGTTTTTTAAATTGCATTTTAGATTTCTACAATAAATGATATTTCAATTTTCTAATTCTAATGAATAATAATAATTCTAGTTAACAACAACAACAACAAAAACAACAACAACAACAACAACAATAATAATAATAATAATAATAAGTTCTATATATGAGTGAAAAAAAATCACATCATTGCAATGAAAATCTCATTTTCTAAACTATTAATTCTGTTTCCACTTCACATGATTAGTTTTTATTTATTTATTTATTTATTTACATTTTACACATTACTTTCCTCTTTTAAGCAAACATATAAGGAATTGCAATGCATAGATGGTGTATGCACATGATTTGCTGTAAGTTCCTATAATTTGTAAGTGATTATAAGTAAAACATTCACAAATAAGTAAAATAACAAGTGCATTTCATTTGTGTAACACACATAATACCATTCAAGTGGGAATCACCTAGTGGGTTCAAATAGGTTTGATACTGAGGTCACGCTACAATCTGTCTGGAGTTTCGTGTGTTCTTGTTCTCCTGCTTCCTCTCACATGCCTGTAGGTGCACTGATTCCTCTAAATTGCCCCTAGATGTCAATGAGTGTGTGAATTTGTGCATGGATGGCACACCCTGTACCCTGCCTCACGCCCAGTGTTCCCGACATAGGCTCTGGATTCACCATGGCCCTGACCAGGATAAAGCTCTTACTGATGATGTATGAATGAAAGAACTGCCCAAGCTAACAGGTGCATTGAGATCACCATTCACAATGGTGATACTGATACTGTAAACATGTAAAATTTGGCTAATATAATTATCCAGTGGATGCACACACACACACACACACACACACACACACACACACACACACACACACACACACAGAAACACAATAACTAATACTTTGATTACATTTTCCATTTAGTGTTCTTACACAAAATGCTTTGACCCTTATGTGTTTGGATTTGTGTGAGAAAGAATGATAAAAGTATGACAAGAAGGAGAGAAAAAAACATGTGAATGCTCTCTATGGGGGGCATTCAATCCCTTTTCACACTGTAGCCCAGCAACACTTATCCTCTATCCTCTGTGTAGCTAGCTGTATAGTGATGAATTCTCTCTCTCTCTCTCTCTCTCTCTCTCTCTCTCTCTCTCTCTCTCTCTCTCTCTCTCTCTCTGTGTGTGTGTGTGTGTGTGTGTGTGTGTGTGTTACGCTCCATTAGTACATTTCAGAACTAAAGGCAGGTCTGAATACAGCACCAATTAGAGAGAGTTAGAGAGCCCACTAGCACACCAGTACTTACCACCCAGCTTCAGTCAATTACTTCTCTCTCCTTTCATGCGCTGTCTATTCTCACTTTCTTTCAATCTTTTATCCTTTTTACATTCTGTTTTTGTCTCTTTTCTGTTCCTCTGTCGGCCTTATCTTTTCCTCCTTTCTGTCTCTTTTGTGTTTACTTCTTTTGCTGAACGCACGCTGAACATTATATCTTTTATTGTTTTGGCTTGTCCTTCTGTTTAAAGCTTTGTGTTGTAGTGTCTTTGGGAGAGCGACCATTCCTCTGGTGAGGTTACGAAAATATGACACATGGGTTTGCTCTGGGATGCCTTACTTTCAAAAAAGTTTCCAATACTATTAAATCATTCAAAAGCATCAGTAAAGGCATGTAATATATTTTAACAAGACATTTAAACACCCCATAGCCTCCACCAGGTGTCCTTAAAGGGAAATCAGTCTTTCTGCAGTATGGAATACACACACACACACACACACACACGCACACACACACAATTCTTGTGATAATGCTGCCAATTAATGATATACTACATCTTACAATTTAGGTCTAATCCTAATCTTTAAGTATTCTTTTTTAGTTTATGAACAAAAAAGGCAGCTTCCCTTATTGGTGCCAGCTAAATGGAAAACCTTTTAACAACAAGACAACCTTTATTTAGGTTAATTTTTAAAAAAGTAAAACCTGCAGTTTCTCAGGTTGGGACAGGCCATAGAAAGATATAGAAAGACACACACACACACACACACACACACACACACACACACACACACACACACACACACACAGTTTTTCTGTTTGTTTGTTTTTTTGTTCTTTTTTTCAATTTGCAAAGTTACCACAAATAACCGAAATTACTATATATTAAGGATTCTGTATGGTGATGTATAATCTAGAAAAAAGACAATATAATTTCAAAAGTTTGCATCACTTTCTGAAGGTGCACAAATTCGTATTATATTATATTATATTATATTATATTATATTATATTATATTGTATTATATTGTATTATATTGTATTATATTACATTGTACGGGGTGGGGTGGGTGGTGGTGGTTAATCGCCAGTTTAGCCTGGCTCTCGAGTGACTGCTACCAGGAGCGAGAGAGTCTCCGGTTTCTCCAAACAGCCTGATTGTGGACGCCAGTTACACGGAATAACGCCACCGGCGCGTAAACATTTCATCGCGCGCGCTCGGCCCGTTCATCAAGCTGACGCGCGGGGAAAAGCAGCGCGCACGAGACGAGAAGCAGAGCCTGAGCAATGCACAACACAGCTAATGTGCCTTAGCAGATTCTGTCGCCTGTCTTCAAGTTTTTCTCTGATTTGTGGCAAGAGTTTTGTCAACTTCTCATGAGTCATGTCGTTTCCTTAAAAACAACAACGACAACAATAAAAAAAAATTAAAACAACAACACCTCCGTACTGCAACTTTTGACATATAAATATCAAATACATTTTGTCAAATATATCAAATATACGGTGTAATTCTAAAAAAAAATAATAATAATTAGACCGTATGAATGAATGTACTGTTTCTTAAAAGTGCATTGGAAGAATACGTGTTTTTTTTCTCCCTTTTTTGGGGGGGGACGACGACGACGACTGGGGAGGCTGTAAGCACGAGCATGTGTATTTTCATGCACGTGGGTGGCCATGGAAAGCAGCCATTTAGAGTTCATGTCTACACTCTCAGAATTCCCGCATTTGCATGACGCCGCTGTCATTCAGTCAGCAAAACTAAATAAGAACAAATCCAATCTCTTTCTCTCTCCCTCTCTCTCTCTCTCTCTCTCTCTCTCTTTCTTCACCCTCTCTTTGATTGACCATGACCTCCTCATTTCAACTTGACTGTCATTTGTGGGTTGTGGGGGGAAAAGGTGTGAAAGGTGAAAGGTATCCAGAAGCTGAACTCCTCCTTTTTCTACATATCTTTTCCCCCTGAAACTCTGTCTCTTCTTCAAGCTGACATCCCTATCCTCGATCAGCATCCATTCTCACAAG
>NC_030443.2:7476754-7491754 GCF_001660625.3 Ictalurus punctatus
GAGTCTTGCTGCTTTTCTGGGAGCCCATTCAGATTCATCTATGTGAAGGTCATATTTTTGTTGAGGAGAAGCATCCAAGATTTTCACTAGCGTCTAGTACACTGCCTTTAAACACAATCTGTTGTTTATATGCCTGACAAAAAGAGAAATATTATATATGAATGAGAAGATGGTAAACATTCAAATAACATCTTAGTCTAATATATTGGCAATATATTGCTACATAAATAGTCCTAGTTGTAATTATCACATTAATTGCTGAAAATTTGTCTGGTTTTCTCCGACTTACCAAAAACATTAATGGTAGGTAGCTTGACTAGTCTGAAACTGCTCCTAGATATGAAAGAAATGAGATCTACTGTGCATATGTACAATATAGCAGCAGACTCACTATAATTATTAACTTTTTTTTGCCAAATATACGTCTCAAATACATTTGAGCATTGAAGAATTTATTTAATTTCAGTCCACAAAAACTAAACAAATATTCTTATTTGTAAAAATGATCTTAACAGCAATGTCTAATAATAATAATAACAAAATAACAATAAATATTGAAAGTGAATAATAAGAAAATATGAATACTCAGGTATATCAAATTATTAAATAACTTGCTAAAATGAATTGCTGATCAAATGAACAATGAGAACCACCGATAAATTATAAAAGTCAGATAAAGTAAACTTTTTCTTTTAATCCTTCATGAGGAAATAATTGTTATAGCACCATGATAGTAAGAACAGTGAGATGGAAAAATTAAATATTAATATGACAATAGCAATAGCAGTGTCTAAATATAATAAGGATACAGATTAAAATATAAATGGGTCACAGTCAAGACAAAGAAAACAAGCTACGCAATATGACATATGTGGTTCCTCCTAAAACTGTTGTCATAAAGTTTGAAGCACACAATTGTCTAGAATGTTTTTGTATGCTGTAGCATTAAGAATTCACTAGAACTAAGGGGCCCAAACATGTTCCAGCATGACAATGCACAAAGCGACGCCCACAAAGGCATAGTTTGCCAAGGTTGGTGTTGAAGAATTCGAGCATTGGACCTCAACGTTCAACGTTCAATGTTCAACAAGCACAAATGGGTGTGATTAGTCAGGTGCCCAAATACATTTGGCCACATAGTGTATGTGGTGTATCTGTTTAAAATATCAAGCTATCTAGCCAACTTTTGTTACCTAGCTAGGATAAGATTAGTTGCCTACGTACCTGGGGTTTACTTATGTAATATGTTTTTTAAACCAAAATTATTATGACAAAATAATGGAAGAAGTAAAATTTAAAAAATAACTATTTTTCCCCCCAGAATTCTATCCAGGCTATCATATTGAACTGTAAGGTGAACACAGTTCACATTGTTTGAACACAGTATTTGATTGTAAAAATTACAGAAATTCTTTACAGGTTAGCTTTTATTCAGAAATTCCATTGTCTTGGATTTCTATTCTGTCATTAAATCCCTAGTCCAGGAAATAGAACAGGAATTTACACTAGCTCTTTAGCCAGCCACGACTTCATTCATAGAGTGCCAGTTTGAAAGATGTTCACTTTCTGCCATCAAACCATCATCCAGTGTGTTGCTGATTCTAAAGTGTGGGTAACCAAAAAATGATTTTGTCTGCAAAATAAACAAAGTAATGTGTTGCTTCACCACATTTTGTCATACTTTATTAAAAACTTCAATGCATGTAAAAAAAATAAATAAACCCTCAAAGACAAACAGTTTTTAGCTTCAAATGCACAATAATTGCCTTATGCTTCATCATGTCATAATAAATTAAAAGTAAAGTGTATTACCATCAACATTACTTTCTAGAGTTGTATTTTTTCTTAGATATGTGTGTAACTGTAAATGAAGAGAAGACATACAGTTGAAAGAGCACCCTAAAAATTACTGTATATAAATTTAAACAACAAAATAAAAAAAATGTATGTGATACAGTGTTGTGTGATAGTGTCTTTTGGCTTTTTTTTGCACTTTGCACGTACTGTTAGTATCTGTATTCTGTAACTGCTCATAATTCCTGATTAGAAAAAATGGTCTTTTTCCAGCACCTGTGCCTCTATTCACTTCAAACTAAAATATTTGCCAAGTATTTCTGAAAGGTTTGACAAAATTGACATTGGTTTGGTTTTAATGAAGCTGTAAACTAGAGCCCAAGATAACATTCCTAGCTTTGTTTCAGCAATGTGTTTGTTGTTTCATCACAGAATTCAGCTATGCAGGAAAAAGGCCCAAAAATCCTTCAGTACACATCACACACACACACACACACACACACACACACACACACACACACACACACACACACACACACACACACACACACAGACACACACACACACACACCCTTTAGCCAAAGCAAAGTGGGTAGACTAACAGTGTTGGGCAGATTAAATAGCACTCCAAGGGAATTCAAGTTTTTCTTTCATTGATGTACAAATTAAAGATATCTTTGTTCAACATATTTATCTTGGATTGTGGGAATCAAACGACATGCTTATTGAGCCACAGACACAGACACATAATGAAAAATCTCTCACACACTGACATAAACACATTTCTAGAAACTGTGTCTCTGCTCTCACACATTTCTTAAAAGTACATGATCATTTTACAAATAGTACTGTATTTTGGACAAAATTGTACCCTGTGTTGATCAATTAAGAACACAAGTGTCAATGTTGTGTATGTCAACTAGAGGTGAAGAAGGAAGAAGGTAAGATTGGGCATTGCGGCATCATAATTAAATATATTAGAATGGGATTTATTCCTGCTCATTTTGTAATGACTCTCTACAGAAATAAAATTAAATAGAGTATTTAGATGTCTTTAAATTTATTTAAAAAACATAAAATCTGAAACTGCTTAAGTGATTAATATTCACCCTCTCTTTTAGCAATCTAAATTATGACTAGTATTTAATTTTCCAGAGCTCACACTAAATATGTGAAATAGGGAACACCTGTGTTAATTTTAAATCCAGCTGTGTCCAATTCTGTGCTTGCACAATAAATATATCTGACTTTGGGAGGTCTCACAGTTAAAATGGCAGACCAGATCCGTCCTGCTATAGACCAAGAACTGCCTGAGACGGCTTGAGACAAAGTTGTTAGGAGAAGAACGCAAAACTTTGAACCATCTTAGGAGCACTGTGAAATACATTATAACAAAGTGGAAACAATGTGGCACAACCCAAACACTACCAAGACTGAATGTTCAAACAAGAAAGATAATTGTCAGAGAAGTGTCCAAGAGTCCAGATACAAGACTAATGAGGTTACAGGCTCACTGGCTGAAATGGGAGAACCTGTGCAGACCTCAACAATATCATCAGCTCTTGAGAGATCCAGCCTCTACAGAAGAGTGGCCAGAAAGATGCTACTTCTGAGAAAGGCCATGTTAGAAAATCTGAGATTCTGTGGAAAAAGATTTTCGGCTAAAGCAAAAGCACAATGTTTGACGCAAACCATATTCAGTCCAACAAGCAGGTAACCCATTCATTCCTAAAATCAAGCTCCTTGGTGGTAGTATCGTGCTTTTCAGCTGGATGAACTGGAAATCTTGTTGCCATCACAGGCAACATGGATGGAGTCAAATATAAGCAAATTGTTGAGGAGAACCTGTTCCAGTCAGCCAGACATCTGAATTTAGGGCAAAAATATATGTTTCAACAGGATAATGATCCAAAGTACATGACAAACACTATAAAGGAATTGCTTGAAAAAATAAAAATTTGTGTTTTGGAGTCAAAGCCCAGACTTAAACCCTACTGAAAATCTGTTACCTGAAAATTGCTGTCCACCAGCAAATAAAAGAAACCTTTGTAAATCCAAGAAAATATCTGTAATTGATGCAAAAGGACAATTTAAACTGAGTGGGGAATACTTATCAATTAAGTAGTTAAGCAGTAGAAAAATAAGTTAAACAATATAGCACAAAGAGAAAAATTTGGTGATGAATACTTGATGATATGTTTATATCTTCATATTCATATTTGGATTAGTATGTAAACTGGATTGGATTGTTGTCAATTTAACAAAATCCTGGGTTTGTCTACTCTTGTAAGCTGTTATTAGGTCCAAGTTTAAACTTGCTTATGAGCAAAGCTTATTCAATATAAAATCAAGATTATATTGCACATTGAGAAGCATAATATATAATCAGCAGAATTAGGCATTATACAAGCACTAACCACTTACTTAGTAACTCCTGTAACTCTGTCCATTCATGCAATTATCCAATCAGCCAATCATGTAGCAGCAATGCAATATAAAAATTATGCATGTCAATAGCTTCTTTTAATATTTACATCAAACATCAGAATAGGTAAAAAATTGTGATCTCAGTGGCTTGGACCATGACATTGCTGAGCTCCTGCGATTTTCATGCACAACAGTCTCCAGAGTTTACACAGAATGGCATGACAAACAGAAATCATCCAGGGAGCAACAAAAATGCATTGTTGATGAAAGAGTTCAGGGTCGAATGGCCAGACTGGTTAGAGCTGAGAGGAAGGCTATGGTAACCTAAATATCCACTCCTTACAACCATGGTGACTTTCTCTGTACACAGTATGCAGTTTCAGGTGATTGTGCAGACAGTGATACAGATATTAAATTCCTTCCTTTCACTCCTCCCTATAGGTTTGGGATCATACTTTCTAAATGGAGAGAAAAATCTGTTTCTCATGCATGGAGGAACAAGAGTGAAATCAAGCACTGAAATGTCACAGAGCATTGAAATGTCATAGAGCTGTAAATCCACACAATACAACAACTAGCCTAAACACAGATCAGGGAGAAATATATCAAGTTCCTACTTGCAAATAATTTTTACCCTAAATGTTATGGAAAATATTGCAGTTTGATTTAACTCTCACAGATTTAGCAATAAATCTTAGAATGCATGCATTTTTAATTGAGTATAATCTGAGTTTACAATGTACAGCTCAATTTTGTCTGTCACAGACAAAAATTGCACTTCATAAAATAATTATTTGGTTACAAGATGAGATCCATGGCCCTGGAATGTTTGTGAAATGCTCATCAGCAGCCAATTATTGCCAATGTGACTCCGGACAGTCAATGACTGAAGTTCTGGAAGTGTCAGATGGTGAAATAATGGTGAAAAAAAATTACTGCAAATGTACAGAAGAAGTCCTTATTTCCTCAAGACCCCATTTTTGGCATGAGTAACATAATCATTTATTTAATCAAGATCTTTCGTTAGAGGATCTTCATCATAAAATCTTACATGTTGAACATTATTATACAGTTTGCAATTCAGTCAAGATTTTTGGGATCATTTTAGACAAACCGGATTAAGTGTATTAAGTGCCTTATCATGAAGGCACATTAAATCTTGGCAGTGCTTGAAGTGGGGAAAAAAGTGCCAGTACTCTCTTTATTCAAATATTGGCATATGTATCAGATGGTATTGGCTAATCATTATGTACTACATTCTGAATTTCTACAGAGAATAAAAGATATTGCTGATGTACACAACATAAATTTATTTACTCAAAGGGACAACCATTATTTACTCAAAGGGACAACCATTATAATAATATAATAATGTAATCTGTATTATACTATATAATATTAATTTTATTATTATTATTATTATATTATGTTTGTGTGCATTAATGGGACATTTGTTGCATGAAAATACCCTTTTCAGAAAATCTGCTGAAAGGAGATATGTGCATGCTCAGTTCGCAAGGAATTGTGGGTGCTAACAGATGTTTAGCTGTAGGTTAGGTATTTAGGAATGGCAACTCAGACATACTTACATCAACCATGTATACAGGAGTATTCCAATGCTGGTACACCTATGAACATTGTATTCGGAATATGGCTGCAACCTGAATATAGCCTTAAAATGGAATTTGATGTGCATGTAAACATAGTCATTGTCACCTACTCGCATTATCTTTGTGCCCTTTTGTAGCCAAACCAACATTACTGGCATTAACGTTACGTAGCATTAATGTTACTTTACATAACAATAGACTAGCATTTAGGTTATTTATCTTGAGATCTTTTTAAAATGTATTTATCTTGAGACTTGTCGAGAGAATGGGAACAGGTAAGTGTCACGTAGTGCCCCCTGGGTAATGAAGTTTATGTAAAATAATTATGAATCATGCAGAACCTGATATGGAGAATGCAGAAAAGAATACCGGCAGCTTGTAAGAAGTGCTGGTAGGTAAGAAAAAGTCACAGTACGCCGAAGAATCAAAATTCAAACTTGTCTTTTCTAAGTGCTGCTAATGCTGCATGACAGGGCAACAAAACACATTCTGAGTGTCATATCACAGCTACATTTCCCCATCCTGCACTGCTGCCTACAAATATGGTTGTCATGGACTGCAATTTCCAGAACACTCACATTCATTCTAATCATGCACACCTGCATCAGATTCACAGCACTCACAATCACCGTATAAAGAGACTGTCTGAACACAATGACTTTGTGAAGTATTGAGTGTTATCACCATACCAAGTGTTTGCACCCTGTTCCTCGTTTTGTTTCATGTTCATTGATCTTGTTTCTTGTTTCTCGTTCTCGTTTCTTGTCTTGCCTAGTTTATGCCTGTTTGCAGATCGGCTGACCCATTGCCTGTTTTTGGACCATGCTATTGTCTCATGATTTGTATTTGTCTGCCTGCCTCTCTTTATTAAAAGCTCTTATTTGCACTTGCATCTGTCCTAACCTTCATTACGTGGATTACGTGACAGAATACTTCACCATGGCTGCAGGAGGAAGACAGAGAAGACGCCATGGTAGGCAAACCAAGCAAACTGTCCTGGCTTTGGATTTGATCCATTTTCCCCTAGTAGACTGTCATAGCCCCAGATTCATGTGATGAGTTTTTTAACTACTCTGAATATTTTCTTGTTGACTGCCAGTTCTATTTTGCAAGCCTAGTGGACCCCAAGCCCAATGAGAAGCAATGGCTAAGGTTAATGTTGTCCAGGATTTTGGCCCAGCCCGCCAGTGGGCGCACCATCTAGTGGCCAGGGGATCCAGGGGACTTGAGAATGTAACTATGTTTGTGGGACTATTTGTGAAGGTCTTCGGGAGTCCAGAATCCAAGGCCATCCTGGACCATCTTTTGGGGGGGGTCAGCTTTGCAGATAAACCTGCCCTGCCACAACCTCTCAAGCCAAGTTCCCGTCCGAGGTTGAAGAGACGACCTCTCAAGCCAAGTTCATGTCTGAGGTTGAAGAGACGGCCTCCCAAGCCAAGTTCATGTCCGAGGTCGAAGAGACGGACTCCCAAGACACGTTCCTGTCTGAGGTCGACAAGGCAACCTCCCACGCCAAGTTCCAGCTAAAGGCCAACGAGGTGACTTTCCATGCCAAGTTCCAGTCTGAGATCGACGATGTGACCTTCCATGTCAAGTTCCAGTCTGAGATCGTCGATGTGACCTTCCACGCCAAGTTCCAGTCTGAGATTCCAGTCCAAGGTCCCTGATGCCATGAGGCAAGTTCTCCTCATGCCTAAAACTGACGTCATGACCAACCAGGTTCTGCTCACGCCTGAAGCCGACGTCACGACCAACGAAGTTCTGCTCATGCCTGAGTCTGTTGACACCACCAACCAGGTTTTCCTCATGCCTGAAACCAATGTCATGACCAACCAGGCTCTTCTCATGCCTCAAGCCGACATCACGACCATCCAGGTTCTGCTCACGCCTGACGCCGATGTCACGACCAACCAAGATCTGCTCACGCCCGAGTCTGCTGACACGGACAACCAGGTTCTGTTCATGCCCTTGTCTGTTGACACGGACAACCGAGTTCTGCTCACCCCGGAGTCTGCTGACATAGGCAACCAAATTCTGCTCACGCCAGAGTCTGCTGACACAGGCAACCAAGTTCTGCTCACACCCGAGTCTGCTGACACGGACAACCAAGTTCTGTTCAAGCCCGAGTCTGCTGACACGGACAACCAAGTTCTGTTCAAGCCCGAGTCTGCTGACACGGACAACCAAGTTCTGTTCAAGCCCGAGTCTGCTGACACGGACAACCAAGTTCTGTTCAAGCCCAAGTCTGCTGACACAGACAACCAAGTTCTGCTCATGCCTGAGTGTGTTAACACAGCCAACCAAGTTCAGCATGCAGAGTCGGTGAAGAACGACACTCAGCCTCTCTGCGTAGCGTTCTGGTCTGAACTACTGTCTGTACATTCAGAAATATACATAATTTTTATATCCTTTATTGAGAAATAGTGAAACATGTTTCATGCATTCTACTTAATTGTTATTTTAATTTAAGACAAATATTTATTCTTCTCCCTCACCACCTCCTATATCCCAACAAAATCCTGTTTCCTGTGCTACAATTGACTAGTAGTACCTAAGTATTTGCAAACAGTATGTCACTACTCTTTGGTAGTTTCCAGTGAGGATTTCCCAATAATCCTATGATGTATTTCCATATTGCATGTTGGGAACTGCAGTAATTGGTCTTTTTTTTTTTTTTTTTTGCCAAAATACTACGATTGTGAGATGCAGTACTGTGATTTTAAAAATTTGAATAATATTAAAACTATATTTATGCAAAATCTATGCTTTTAAAACTCAAAAACCTTAAAAAATCAACTCCATGGTTAACTCCATTCTTACTCCATAATGAATTTATGAAGTGTTTTTCAATACAAGCAAAAAAAAAAAAGGCTTGCAGTCAGAAGGAAAAACACATGCGCTCACATCCACACACACTTGACTCAAATCAATGCGAACCATTCATACTTTGTTTTTCCAAGGCATTCTCCGCTGGGACGAATTACAACCCACCGCAGCTTTATGGACCTGCAGAGAGAGAGAGAGAGAGAGAGAGAGAGAAAGATTTCCTCAGTGGCAGATTACATGCACATTCTCCACAGTCAGGAGCAGATCACTAGCTTTTTCTGACCCTCAAACAGTTCCATCTTTCGCACTCAGGGTCACGGGTCCACCAGTTCCCTTGTGTACACCTCGTAAAACTTTAGGGTGTACGCAATGAGTTCAAGTCCACTCTGTGCCAAAGTGTGTGCAACCACACATCATCCAACACAAGCTATGAAGTCGACTAATGCCCAGTCAAGCTTATAAATTGAGACAGGTTGCAATGATACACACAAACACACGAGTACAGGTACAAATACACAGTCAATAGTTCTAGTGGTGTATGTTCACTGACATTTAACCTTCTGAACCCAAAGGTTGTACGACTTCCTTAAACCTTCCTTAAACTCTAACGTCTGCAAACATCTGAGTGACTTACACCTCAGTGTTCCCCTGAGGCTAATCCCCTTCACCCCCACCCCCCACATACACACAGCCACATATACTGATGGAGAGAATGGAAAGAGGGAGAAGAACTATGGAACCTTATTTCTAACATTTAAACCTTAAACAGGGATGACATGAAAAGAAGAAAAATAAGTTTTGCTTTGTTCTCTTTCTTCCAGATGTTCCTTTGATGACAACCTCATGTAATCAACAATCAGTAAGCATACTGTATGTCAATATTATAATGAAACTTCAAACTTAGACAATGCTGGAATTTAACCTTCTCTCACATGAAACATCACAAAAAAAGACTCTTTAAAGAGACCTCTTTATAAATATTTTACATAAATCAGTTCTAAAGGAATTCATGAACTTTACATATCTGGCTTGACAAATTGATCATGCAAGCTTGACTTTGGTATGATGATATAACATTAAAAATGATTATGTTTTAAAACCCAAGAAACTGACAATGAGTTTCAGAGTAAAGAGTATTTGTTCAGGCTTAAATTTTAGTCCAATCTGTTCCAAATGGACAAATAAAACACATGACAAATAATATGAAATAAGTAATTTAGCCTTCCAGAGACATTTAAATATTACAGGAACACTGCACTGTGAAATACATTACATGTGCATATTTAAATAGTTTTCATGTGATTATCAATTCTGGTGCTAATTTGTTGGTTAGCGCTACATTTGCATTATTTCCATGAGCAACTGGACTGACATCACAGACATTGCAAGCCCAGTAGATTTAATACAGTAGCATTTAATAGAAGACAATCTATCAATGATCCCAAACATAAGGGTTAATAGTCAGAATTAGCTTTTAGCTCCTAAAACAAAATAAGGGCAAGAGCTTATTTTCTGACTTACAATTTTCAGCATCATATTAATGAGAACTCTAGTGTAGAAGTAGTGGAGACAGCAAATATTGGACTCAAAGTTCCAGAATGCAATTCAGTGATATGATGCAGTTGATCTTAAAGTAGACTTGACTAGATAGTGCTCTACAAGATGACAAGCAGTGAGTGGAAGCAGGGGCTAACAGCATTGTGCGTAATGTAGGAATCTGTTTGCCAGTGTGAAAATAGACCAACATGTTATTGAAAGAAGTTTAAACCAAAATAATCAGCTCAGAATTTCATTCCAAAACAAAGCTTTTGCTAAACTGAAGATACTGATTATAAATATTGATATTCAAATCAGTCAGACACAACCGTTCAAATCTTGCCAAGCCTTGATCTTTAAATGTATTTTGAAACCCCAGCCAACTAACCAAATTAAATATAAACCACTAGAGATTCTTTATGAATATGGAATGTTGTACCTAAAGTCTAGACCCATGTAACACTTGGGAGAAGTAACAGCATGAAAATTATTATTTTTTAAATTAAGAACAAAAAAGCTAACAAAAGACCAATTAGCAGAGCTAACTTCATTGTTAGCAAATGAGACTCAGTTGAGGCTCAGGTAAGGCATCATTTTTATCAATGTCCTATATGTGAAAATTTAACATGTGAAATAAATACATGAAAAATCTTTTGTAAAAATAAAACATGCAGTAAGTCTGAAAAGTACACACATGAAAAATTTGTTAAACATAACAAATGAAGTTCATGTGACTTTTCTGTAAGAGCAATTTTTTGAAAACAAAAATTGTGAATAAGGTGTGATTTTGGACATAATCTTGATGGTTTTTTGTGTGTGTGTTTTTTTTTTGTAACCTGTATCATTTCCCACATCAGTTTAAGGCAACAGGAGGACAAGCAGCTCAATCCCTCTCCTTATCTCATCTGTTCTGACAGTTAGAATGTGTTTGTGAAAAGATTAATTGAGCTGATGGTTTGCGAGTCAACTGTGGGAAATAACACTGGTTGTTATTATTATCCAACTGTGTACATTTGACAAATACCTTTAACTGTTGAAGAATTGTCTTGCAGCAATTTGCAGAACTGTCTTGCAGCAATAACAGTTCAATGCACGTTAATTTGTAGATTTCCTTAATACAATACTATTGGCCTCTAATTGTAGGAATATGTGCATGCAGATAGCTCTGCACATTCCAATTCCCCTGTTGCGAAAAAAAGGAATTCTCAAAGGGCTAGTATACAAATGGATTAAGAATGATTCCTTCATGAAATTTTCCAAGAGTTTGGCCAAAATCTGATGAAAAAAATGTGTTCTCCATTCCATTAGATAATGGTAGTGGTAAATTGTATGGCTTGCTACACTTTTATGTGCTGTTTATAAAATCAGAGTGTTCTAGTGTGTACTCATCCTCTCCATGGTACTTTCCAAAGTACAATGTCCATCCATCCATCCATCCATCCATCCATCCATCCATTTTCTGTACTGCTTATCCTACACAGGATCGGAAAGAGCCTGGAGCCTATCCCAGGGAACTTGGGGCATGAGGCGAGGAATACCCTGGATGGGGGGCCAGTTCATCACAGGGAAAAATCGCACACAAACTCGCACACCCATTCACACACTATGGACAATTTGGAAATGCCAATAAGCCTACAACGCATGTCTTTGGTCTGGGGGAGAAAACCGGAATACCTAAAAGATACCCCTGAAGAACGGGGTCAAGCACCTATATAGTCCAATCAAGTATTCAAAGGTTCAATCAAGTGCCTATATAGTCCTTGGTTACTGAAGTTAGAATGAATTGTATTAGCACTGTAAAAATGTAACCCCTAATATTTTTATCGATGTAACCCCTAAAAATTATTCAGAATCAACCGATAATGGGATCCAAACAGTGCACATTTGTGTGTGTGTGTGTGTGTGTGTGTGTGTGTCTGTGTGTGTGTGTGTGTGTGTTTTTAGCAAGCTTGCAAAAAAAGGTTCAAAAGGCAGTGGGTTGAGACTAGAGGAGTGCATCAGGACTTTGGCATCGTTGAAATTCTAAAGAAAATAAACTATTGATTAGGACACGTCCCACTACAGGTACAGTGCCCTCCACTAATATTGGCACAGTTGGTAAATATGAGCAAAGAAGGCTGTGAAAAATTGTCTTTATTGTTTAACCATTGCTCTTTGTTTAAAAAAAATTCTCATAGATATCAAACAATTGCATCTTAGGGAGTTTTTCCTTGCCACCGTCGCCACTCAGTCGCTTGCTCAGTTGGGATAAATTCGCACCTTTAATATCTGTATACCGTGTTGATATTTCTGTAAAGCTGCTTTGAGACAATGTCTATTGTAAAAAAGCGCTATACAAATAAAATTGAATTGAATTGAATTGAATTGCAATCAAAACACATGTTTATCCAAAAACATCTTTTGTAAATATAGATGTGAAACAATTATTGGCACCCCTTTTAGTCAATACCTTGTACTACCTCCCTTTGCCAAGATAGTTCTGAGTCTTCTACTACAATGCCTGATGAGTTTGGAGAATACATGGCAAGGGATCTGAGACCATTCCTCCATACAGAATCTCTCCAGATCCTTCAAATTTCAAGGACCACGTTGGTGGACTCTCCTCTTCAGTTCACCCCACAGGTTTTCAATGGGATTCAAGTCAGGGGACTGGGATGGCCATGACAGAACCTTGGTTTTGTGGTCATTAAACCATTTTTGTGATGATTTTGATGTATGTTTTGGATCATTGTCCTGCTGGAAGATCCAACCATGGCCCATTTTAAGCTTTCTGGCAGAGGCAGTCAGGTTTTCATTTACTGTCTGTTGATATTTGATAGAGTCCATGATGCCATGTAGCTTAACAAAATGTCCAGGTCCTCTGGCAGAAAAACATCCCCAAAACATTAAAGAGCCACCACCATATTTAATCGTGGGCATGAGCTACTTTTCCATATGGCTACCTCTCTGGTGTTTATTGCCAAAAAGCTCTATTTTGGTTTCATCTGACCACCCGATCCCATTTGAAGTTCCAGTAGTGTCTGGCATACTGAAGATGCTTGATTTTTGTTTTTGGCTAAGAGTAGGGGCTTTTTTCTTGAAACCCTTCCAAACAACTTGTGGTGATGTAAATGACTTTGGATTGTAGTTTTGGAGACTTTCTGACCCCAAGATACAACTAACTTCTGCAATTCTACAGCTGTGATCCTTAGAGATTTTTTGGCCACTCGAACCATCCTCTTCACAGTGTGTTGAGACAATATAGACACATATCCTCTTCCAGGTTGATTCATAACATTTCCAGGTGACTGTAACAACTTAATTATTGCCCTGATGATGGAAATGGGCATTTTCAAAAAAAATAACGTGTTATTTTCTTGTAGCGACTTCCCATTTTGTGAAGCTCAACAACCTTTTGCCGCACATCCCAGCTATATTCCTTGGTCTTACCCATTATTATGAATGACTAGTTAAACAAGAAAGGTTAAGCAAGAAAAATTTTTCACAGCCTTCTTTACTCATATTTACCAAGAGTGCCAATATTACTGGAGGGCACTGTAATTTGCAATTGTGTTACCTGATTAGAAATGCATCTGCTCTTAATATACACAATCCAAGGTGCATGTAAAGCAGCAATAAAAAGGGCATTGTATCTCCAAAAACATACATTAAAAATTTCCGACACGCAACAGACAGCAAGAGAGGCAATGTAACCAGGCAGCTAATTGCATGTCATGCTTTTCAAACTAATTGGTGCCTGCCTAATGTGGGGAGTGGGCAGGGAAACTCCACTGCACTACACTGCCATTTCTAGATCTAGGATTTTTTGCTAGTGTTTTCCCTTGCTTTTGGGCAGAGTGGTAGGTTTCATATTTAAGAACTATTTTTTTGTAATATATTGTTGTATGATGGCTGTATGTCATTGTATGATGACTTTAATAGATTATAAGTATGATGTCAGACATATGATAAACACATTAGTGTACCAAACATTGGCTATAAGTTATCAAACATAAACCAATTTCAATGACATTTTACCTCTCAACATCAAATGGCAAACCTTCCAAATGGCAAATTGCCAACATCAAATGGCAATCCATCAAAATCTTCCAGAGTCTTTCAATATGACAGCTATTGTAGATGTGATGGCTATTATTTCACACAAGGTACACAAGGCTCACAAGGGTCAGATAGATCAGTTGTAATGCAGTTTATGTAAAACATGTATAACATGCTTCCACATCTGGAAACAAAGTGCGGTGAGGTTCCTCTCCCATTTATATGTCAAACTTTGGCTAGTAATTGTGCAAAAGATTTCAGTAATTTTATAATATCTACTTCAAATGTAATATGTTTGTATACAAAACATATAGGCAAATTGAATAGATTAACGATTTATATGAAGTACAAAGTTTATATAGACTTGTTTATTCACCAAATTATTAACATTTCTTTAACTCAATGCAGGCTCCTCTATTATCAATTGTCAGTGTGTTAAACCACATTCCACATATCCATCTATTCCAATAGAAGACATAATCATGAAAGATGCAGATTGAATTGATTCTTGGCTAAATTACAAACAAATTTTAATCCTTGAAAGGAACTGAAAGTAATAAGCAAATAACACAGAGAGGAAAAAAAATATGAAAAATAGAAGACAAACATGAAAAACAGCCAGAAAGTGATCGAAAATGGAGAAGAGACAACTTGAAAGAAAGTGGCATGAGAAAGTGAGACTTGAAAAACTTCACTCAGAGACAGGGACATAGAGGCAAGGAGGTGAATGACTGAGAGAATAAAGCCCCTGTGGTGCTGTTGCTCTCTC
>NC_030443.2:7494254-7591754 GCF_001660625.3 Ictalurus punctatus
GATAAGAATCTAGGGAATTTTTCCCTCGGTCAAATAGGAAATCTGTCCCAATGGAGAGATCTGGAATTTCCTCTCTGTTTATCGCGCATCCATCCCGCTGCTCGGTGCGTCAGGATCCCCGCGTTTCCCTGTATCCAGTATGCCTAAAATTACGCAACGCGGGAATCCTGTTTATTGCAACCAAATAGTACGCAGATTTTTAATAAGCCATTTATTTCTTGCATTTCATGCGTATGAAATCTAAAGAAAAGCTACGATCGATAAACCCGTCCTTCGCACTAACATTCTTAATTTTTCAAACGAGGCGACTCCTTCAAATTCTTATAAATCGGAACGTGGGTATTAAAGAAAGGGAGCAAAACGTTTAAATGCGAACGAGCCGGATGAAAAAACCGAGAAGGGGAGGGAAGAAGCATGTGGGGCATGTGGTACTCAGATGTTGGTGACAGGTTGCCCTGAGAGAGAGAGAGAGAGAGAGAGAGAGAGAGAGAGAGGTCTAAAATGAATAAACAGGCTTTATTCTATATACTGTAGGCCTAAGGGGAGGTGCTAGGTGTCAGCCTTAAAAACTAGTAAATATACCATTACGCGTCTTCGTGCGTATTAGGGTTGTTGAATGACGGTGAATCAGTTACTTGCTCCTCACATCTGGGCGCGATTAAGACGCGCAGGCTTAGTTCCCCCCCCCCCCAATTACCGTACAGATGTGCAGATGTTGCGCTCTACGCAGTAAAGTAGGATTTGGCGGATTGGCGTATAATTATTTAATAAGCGTATTCTAATGTAGAGGAAGGTTTGTTCGTGGTGGGTCTGACAGCGCTGCACGTTGTATCACTTAATACATTGATTCAGATTAGTCCTAGTGGGTGCATTCGACGGCGTTCCGGGCGCAATCAGTAATTCATTCTTAAAGCGCATCTGACTCCCGCGGCAAGCGCCATCTGGATTACAGTTTTGCCACTAAATATAAAACCCTTATGTGAAACAGTCGAGTCAATGAAAACGTCCTTAAATATGAACAGCCTATTTTGCCATATAGGGCAAAATATGCCGAGCAGTGCACAACAAGAAGAGGTTGGCTTTGTTGTGGGAAGTTGGTCGGTTAGCTAAGCGGACGCGCCTGTTTTGCCTGCAGCCAAAGGAAATTCTTCCTGCACAACCCCCTCCCCACCTCCCCACCCCTCACTTAAGTCGGAATGAGTCGCCTCTAGTTTCGTTTGCGCCATTTCAGGATGTGCGATACACGTGTATGCGCTGGATCTTATATGAGATTTGAGGACCGCACTGCCATTGCCGTGACATATCTCCGTTTTCACTGTGAGCAAAGCCAGGTGAACTATGCGAATTCCAGCAACATGCAAATATCACGGGATACTTTACAGGTAAATTAACAAATAAATTGTTAAAAAACAAAGAACATATTTGTGAATGCATGACTGACTTTGATTCCGAATAATTACTTCGCAGATTTGTGCTCTTCTTCTCCTTGTGCGCAAAGTCACTCAGGCAATTCTAAAAGCAACACAAATCTAAGTATGTTTTAAGATAAAAATGAAAAAAGTCAGCAAAAGTCGATTAAGGGAATTCTGGTTCTATGAGGCATATATGGATATTTAACATCATTTAACATCCATCAGTGTAATGTATTTTAAAAAATCATGTAACCCGAAATTTAAAATTTAATATTTCTGCAGGGAACAGAGAAGGGGAGAGACCACAAGACGAACAAGCGATGCTGAACCGTTCAAGAGTGACCGTTGACCCGACAGCACAGAGCCTAGGAGGGATCAGTGTGGCACCATCAAATGCCCCCCCTTCCACACACACACACACACACACACACACAGACACACACAGTGTGCTGAATCCGATGTCCATATCTACCAGAGGCTCCATTGTCATAAGCATTTGATGACATGATCTGAGTGAATATTTTCCGAGACGAGAACACTTAACAACGCTAGTGTAGCGTCGCCCAGAGGAAATCTCCTTTTACTTCTGTTTCTTATAATAGCAACAATAAGGGGGAAATTATTATTGAAACATATTAAAAGGTTATTCTAGTTATTATGACCTGTAGAGTTAAAAAAAAAAAAAAAAAAAAAGATATATTACATTCTCACGCTGAACGCTCTCTAACAAGATGATCTTTGGGAAAAGAAGAAGCTCTTGGGAAACAGACCCAATTTATAGACACAATCGGTGCCATAGACTACATTGCTTAGCCTATATAGGCTACGATTAATGCAAAACACACCGGTTGTTGTTGAATAAGTTGTTCATTTTGCCTATCAATTCTAGCATATCATCCTAAGATCTAGGCTATGTGAAAACAACAAGCTAATAACCAGTTACAGCCGTCTCATCATGATTTTGTTTGTTTGTTTGTTTGTTTTGTTTTACATTTAAATCGGTTGCAGTGAATACTTTAAAATAACCAAATAATTAGCAAATGGAATATTTTGATTTAGTTTTTTTTCTGATTTTTAGGACTATGGGGTTAATTTCAAAGTTAATTTCATAACTAGCTTCATAAACCAGAGAATACAGTCACAGAGTAGCCTAGTTGATTGTGTAAATGTATAAGTTAAAAAAATAATAAAAAATTCCTTTTGTGCGCTACAACACATAGGCCTACTTTCACATTTTGGTTCATGATCCTAGTAATAGGAGGTAGGCTTACTGATGAAAAACTTAATTGCAAGAAGTGCTAATCAAATGTGCTAATCAAATGTTGAAATGTTTAAATAACGGTACAATTCATTATGTTTTCATTCTGTATTGAAACATGGTGCTTGTTATTAATTAGACAAGTAACATTTTTATAGAACTGAGCACACACCAGACAATGAGGTCACGTGCAACGAGATCAAGACGGCATTTTTATCTTAATCAAGAAAAAAACCCATAAACTTCGGACGTTTTTAAAACTAAATGCCATTGGTTGTTATGATTGCTATGAAATGAAAACAATCTTTATCCTGTGCAGTTTCAGGCAAGTATTGATAAAAAAAATTCTCAGACTGATTACAAAGAGGAAGAAAAACTAATTATTATTATTATTATTATTATTATTATTATTATTATTATTATTAATAACAATAATAATAATAATAATCGTCTTATTCTTCTTCTACTTCTCCTTATTATTATTATTCTAAAACCCCAAGAACAAACACACGTAAAATTGGAATTATACACTCAAAAAAATAATTCATTACTCTTACTTAATTTAATTGAAGAAAGGTTTTACACACAATGTAATTTAGTTCATTCAAAATAAATCAGTTTATTTGGGTCAACACAATTTAGTTGGTTTAGGGCAATTTAATTACTCTACTAAGTTTAATTAACTTTATTACATTTGTCAAACTAAGTTTTCTTATGTTGGTCCAACTTAACTTTTGTATGAATTTATTAGATTTAGTTACTTTTATATGTTTAAACAAGCAGTTTCATCCATCATTGTACACAATGTATATAATGAAAAAGTACCGTTGTTAGTATAGATCACTGAGTGGCCACAGCCTGTGCATAAGCGCCACTCTTCAGCACAATGGTAGCCACAAAATGCAAAAACATTACAGAGACTCCTTCAAATGTCCAACATAACTGAACATTAAACACTAACATGTCTTTTCCTTTACTAAAAAACAAAACAAAAAAACAAAAACAAAATAACGCATAGTCCCTAAATTTACTCTCCTTACGCAGTCCATTGCAGAGCATGCTGGGAACTACAGATCCACTGCCCAGTTAGTTATAACAGAAATTATTCGTGTAGTTTTAGTACAAAGAAATTAAGTAAGCTTCAGTTTTAAATATATTAGGTGGATTGACCACAATGAAATTGAGTTGTGACAAAATGTTCAAAAACCTTTGGCTCATTCTAATTAATTAAACTGAACAAGAGGCAAAAAAAACAACATTTTTTTTTAAATGTAACGAGGAAACAAAAAGATTCCGATTAATTTCATACGAACAAATTCAAACAATACATTTAACCTTAACTATTTATAATAGGCAGACTCTTTAAATTAATTTAATTTAAGTAGTAGCACCAATAACAACAACAACAACAACAACAACAACAACAACAACAAGAATAATAAGAATAATAATAGACAGAATATTAAAAGAGGGACAGAATATTAAATTAAATAAATAATAATTTATTAGTAAAAGGTTAATTAATTATTTAATATCTAATATACGATATTTTGGCCAACATTGCCACCAATAAAATGAAAGCCATGGGTGATTTAAGACAGCGATGCCAGCTCGGTTTATTTTTTCAAAACCCACGAACCCAAATCCTTCCAAACTTCCTCATTAACAGGAGACTAATGGAAAAACAGTTCCTTATTTTCTGTTATATTTTCTGTTACCCCTCTCAGTCACCGAAACAGCAAACGCGAACAGTTTGATTAACCCTCCAAAATTGTCACTCTTTGTTCAACAGATGTTTCAGGGCAAATGTGATCTGCACATGGTTTGGTGAATACGTATCTGAAACCAATTACATGCGACGACATAAATAACCCCCGTAAATTCCCAGGTCGTCTAATTATAGTTGTAAACCCTAACTAGATAATGTTAATAGCAGATGGCAACGTAGCGCATATTAACAGCATATCACTGTGCGTATTTATTGAAGGGTCGCTGCGGAAAAGCCGAACACGCTTCCAAATGAAAGGGCACGGAGTCGCGAGAGCTAAAAATTTAGGGAGGAAATGAAAAAGAGCAGAAACCTTTTAAAACCGTATGGGTGTTTCAAAAATATACAGCCTACTAGTCCTTTGAAACGCAGAAATAAATAAATAAATTTTTAAAAAAAACGAGAGAGGGAGAGAGAGAGGCGACTACAACCGCGATTTTATTTTTATATTATTATATTACTGTGTAGTTGTTGATGTTAATCTATTTATAAACCGTTAAAGTAAAGCCATCATGTATATGTAATGACTTAGTATTTATCTACACATCAGCTACTCAGTTACGGTTTGTAACCGTATCAATTCAATCAATTCAAACCTCTCCAGTAATCATTTGTGTCTAAAATAATTGCTTACGACCTGCAGAATAGTTATCTAATAACATTTACATTTAGGCCCAGTTGGCTGAATTAAACTCTTTATTAGTTTCTAAACTTTAGAAACCTCTGGCCTGGTTTTAAGAGGAATTTGGACGACTCTGTGCCCGGGGTCCTTACTCCCATAAATGTCATACCAGCACTTCATGGGTGACAAAAGCCTGTTTTCTGAACAAACACATGGCTTTGCCTTATGTTGCTCCAGCAATGTGTATCATGACAAAGGACGCAGTGCATGAGTGTGACCCAAAAGGCCATGTGACCTTGCCAGCGGAAAATTCTTCAAACCTCCACCAAGGCCAGGTCCCCCTTAACGATGTTTCTCACAATGGAGTTATCATAATATTTTTCTTGCAGATTTCCAGGTGCTCATGCTCCTCACAGACACCAAGTATTTGCATGCTCAATTCCCAAAGTGGTGCTTTGAATGATGACTGGTTTATTTTTCAACAAGATTACCATGCAGGAAGTGCTGCTCAACAAGTCCCCCTTTAAAATCAAATGGAAATTATCTAAATAGTTCTTCCCATATTTCACTGTCTTTCTAATGAAAAATCAAATCTACACTGTCATGCTTCACAAAATGTCATAGTTCTAATTCCTGAGAGCCATTCTGTATTGCAATTTTTAGCATTCAAATATCTCCTATGGTCAGTACTTGATCCCTTAGATTTTTGGTCCCAAAAAATCATGCTACAAACTATATCAATATTTGTAGTAGTCTGGAAGTTCACACTTGGATTTGTCGTCTCCTGAGAGAAATTACTAACTCCAAACCTTTGCTTACTCACATTCTATAAACTCTTTTTCCAGCATATAGCCCATCTGTTATAATTATTTATTGCCTCTTGAGATGGTAACTGGAGCAAACCAAGCAAAGACACTTGCTTCCACTTGAGCTTCTTGTCTTAGAATGGGGCTCCTGGGGATGTGACATCATGCATTCTCTGTGTGAACGCTTAACCTTGCTTATGCACTCTCTAAAGGCCGCCATGGTGCTTTGATTAGCCGGCTATCATCAGATCAGCTCCACAGGCATTGCCTTCGGTCCTTCAAACAAGAGCTTCTGTTCACATACTCATTCTTTTAGAGCAGCATATCGCCAATTAACACCTAGGCCATCAATAATGAAACAGTGGAAGCTTTCTACTCAAGAACTCAAGAACCTTTCAAACAGCGAAGCTCAGAGAGGCCATTCTCAAGCAGGCATTCTCTCAGAGATTCATTACTCCTATTGACGTGCCTTCATCCAAAACACTTGTGCTAAAATTGTAAAGATGCTTGAGTTGTCAGAATAGGCTTATATTCAGTGCTGGGCTAAGTAGCCATTAAACTGGTCTCAATAAAACCCATAATAAACTACTCTTCCTTAGTCAGCCATAGTAATCTTAGATATGTAACATGGCCTCAAGCTTTCAAATTTGTCAGAATTTGTACAAACCAACTTATATAAAAATTATGAAAGTTTGCTTATACCTTATCCATACTGATAATGATCATATCATATAGCAGTGATATATCGCTAGTATATATGCACATATGATATTTTCTAACACTATGAAGTAAGACATATGGAATTATGCAGTGAGTAATGAAAAAATTCAACCAAAATTAAATTCTTCACATTAACTCTTCGGAACTTCTCAACCAACTTCATGTGGGGCCACCCAAAAGTCTTATCAAAATGTCTCTAAGACATATTCTCCAGCAATGGCTCATCCATAGGGGCAGAGAGGCAGAGTCCCCCATAGATATAAGCTGTTCAGCAAATGTTTACTGACTCATTCAAGTCCTCATTCACTCATTCAAGTCCATACATTTTAAATTCCTTTGAAATAATAATGACCTCTCTTGAGTAACCAATTATACAAAATGTTGCTACTAGACAGATATAAGCAGAGGCTCCACTCATTTGATTTCCCTTCTAGATATTGCACTACACCATTTATTTCCATAGAGTTATTATTGCACCTAGTGGTCAACAATTGGAAATTCAACAAGTGCTAGTAGAGGTCCATGGGGCTGGAATAACATTGCCCCATGCTCATGGGAGGATCGGATGACAGGATGGTTAATAACAAAGTTGCCAGATTGGGATATTCTGCAGCTGCAAAGATATTCTTTTATAGCCGATAATCTTAATTAAATCAAATATATTATCACAGACAAATACAATGTAAATTTCTATTGCGATACATTGCAAAATTGAGAATCACATCAGAAATGTGGGTGCACCACAGTTACCTTGTTTCCCACAGAAGGACAAAGAAAGGAAAAACTGTATCCCCCTTGTTGGGGCTAATTACTTTGTGCAGTTTTATAGATCTAGTCAGAAATTTTGCTGAAACCTGGCAATCCTGGTTAATGGTTTAACACAGCTGAAAAAAGGCACTTCTAAAACCACTCAAAACAAGCTGTTACACTGTATGCTGGATGACTGTATGTTGTTGACCCTCAACTGCCAGTAATGGAGTTACTCTAGAAATGTACTAGATAGACTTCCGGCTGAGCATGTAAGTGAGAAGGCACGAGTGGAAGTGAGCTCCCGAGCATTTTATCTTTTAATTGTACTTTTCAGGCAACCTGAATCTTTTCTAAGACATGTGGTGCGCTCCTTTTCAATTACTCGGTCCACGACTATAACCAGAAAGGAATTATGGCTTCTGAAAGACTACGGAAACCTAAATCTTCACAGAGCACGACGAGTCATGGCGACAAGCTACCTCTGGATTTTGAAAATCTCCGCAACACTTTAATAGCGGAGCTAACATCTACCATCGCAGTACAGGTGAAAGCAGCTATTGTATCCGCTCTGGCCCCAGTTGTTGCGTCGTTTGAGAGTTTTAAATCAGGCATTGAATCACAAGGACGGCGTATTGACGAGCTTGACCAGCACCTGAACGATTACAGTGACCGCATTGTAGCACTGGAACAGACGGTGCTGAAGCTAACTTCGGCTAACAAACAACTCACCGAGAAAGTTGAGGATTTAGAGTCCCGCTCGCGGCGCTGCAGTCTCCGGGTCATCGGTATTCCGGAACGAGAAGAAGGGAGCGATCCGGTAACATTTATGTCTAAATTTTTCCAGGATGTGCTCGGATCAGAAATCTTTCCGACTGCTCCATTGCTGGATAGAGCGCACCGGATTGGCCCCGTGCCCTCGGAGGAACAGCGAGAGAATCAGATGTCCAGAGTGATGATTGTGCGGTTTCACTACTTTCACGACAGAGAAAAAGTTGTTCGACGCGGGAATTGGAATCAACTTTTCCATCAGGGCCGTAAGGTCTTCATCTTTCCTGACTTCAACTCCAGCGTCGCTAAGAGGAGAGCGGCCTTCGCTGCGGTGAGAAACAGCTTGCGTGAGAGAAATGTGCAGTCTTCTCTCAGATACCCAGCTCGCCTTCGGATAGACCTCGGTGATGAGACGTTACAATTCGACTGTCCCCAAAAAGCACAACGATGGTTTAATGAACGGTTTCCTCCATCTTAATCTGTCTACATAACAGTTAACCGATTTATTAATACCTGTAATGGCACTGTAAAACTACACGGGTGTGGACAACTATATTAGTTTCCATATAAATCTACAGGTTGCCTGTGATACATAATGACTGTGTTTTGGGGGTTTTTTGCCCGGGAGTGACTTCACACAACAAGAATAGGTACGGTTCACAAGTATCGGATGGTCCAGTGTTGTAGGGTTCTGCCTCCATTGTTTGTGAATGGAGAGAAGATGGTGGTGTGGTGTGTTGTTGTTGTGGGTTTTTCTCCCTTTTTGATTTTTTGTTTTGTTTTGTTTTCACCCTCCCCCCTTTCTTTTTTTCTTTTTTTTTCTTTTTCTTTTTTTTCTCCCCCCCCCTTTCCTTATTGATATCAACCTCTCTGTACTCCATTCTGTACTAATCTAAATTGATGGAAAATACCCGAAGTTCATTCAGATTCCTAAGTGGGAGGCTCCCTCTGCAATGGCAAAGGTGTTCTCTGAGTTTATGGTTCAGAATGGTTACATTGATCCGTGAAGGTATTTTAACCCCACAGTGAGAAAATATTCTTTTTTTTCTCACGTACATAAATCTTTTTCTCGCATTGATTACTTTTTTATTAATAACTCTCTAATTTCTCGGGTTGTAAACTCTGAATATCTACCAATTGTTATTTCAGACCATGCTCCTCTAAGTCTTGACATTCTTCTACCTTCACATCGCGCCTTTCGTCCACCATGGAGGCTTAACTCTCTACTTTTATCTGATTCAGCGTTTTGCAAGTATATTTCTACTTCAATAGATGATTTTCTTCTTACTAATCAAACTGATTCAATCTCTTACTCTTTACTTTGGGAAACTTTAAAGGCCTTTAAAGGGGACAGATAATCTCTTATTCTGCTCATGCCAATAAGCAACGCAAGGATAAGAAAAAAGAGATATCGGATAATATTCGAGCCATTGATGACCAATATGCTCTCAACCCGACCCCTGGCTTGCATAAACAAAGGCTTAATTTGCAGGCGGAGTTCAAGTTGTTATCGACAGGTGAGGCGGAGAGGCTGTTGTTACATACACGTGGCAATTATTATGAATATGGGGATAAGGTCGGTCGGTTGTTGGCTCACCAACTGCGTAGTCGAGTGGCCTCGCGCTCTATCACTCAGATTATGCAGTCCAGTGGTGCATTAACATCGGATCCTGTAGAAATTAATTCAACTTTTAAAAGTTTTTACTCCTCTTTATACACAGCTGGATCTCCTGAAAATTCAGGTAACATGGACCATTTTCTTGGAAATATTGATTTTCCCGGAGTTGACCCTCTATTGGCATCTGAGCTTGACAGCCCCATCACCTTAGATGAAATCACTAACTCAATCAACTCATTGCAATCTAGGAAGTCACCTGGCACGGACGGGTTTCCTTCCGAATTTGATAAGAAATTTCATGTTGTGTTGGCCCCATTACTTCTGGCTGTATTCGAGGAATCCTTAGAACTAGGGACGCTGCCACAAACATTGAGACAAGCGTCTATTACTCTATTGCTCAAAGATGGAAAGGACCCGACATTATGTAATTCGTACAGACCTATTAGCCTCCTCAATGTTGATGTCAAGATTTTAGCCAAACTTTTGGCCTCTCGTTTGGAGGGGGTTCTCCCTAGCATTATTTCAGAGGAGCAAACCGGGTTTATAAAAGGACGGCATTCCTTTTCTAATATTCGTACTCTACTTAGCATTTTGTATTCAAAACAAAACAGCGCCTCATCTGAAGTGGTCATCTCTTTGGATGCAGAAAAGGCATTTGATAGGATCGAATGGGAATATCTTTTTACGGTGCTAAGGAGGTTTGGCTTTGGGGATGGACTGATATCATGGATCCGTTTATTATATGTGGAACCGCAGGCTTCCATATAAACCAACGATGCTAAGTCTGACTATTTTACTCTGTCACGGGTACGCGCCAGGGATGTCCTCTGTCTCCCTTACTTTTTGCCATAGCAATTGATCCTCTCTCGATGGCGCTTAGAACTCTTCCTGTATTTCAGGGTATAATTCGCAAAGGAATTGAACATAAACTAGCCCTATATGCTGATGACTTACTACTTTATGTTACAGATCTGATTGCATCTAGTCCTGAGATAATACGCGTATTAAATGGCTTTGGGAAATTTTCCGGGTATAAACTGAACCTACAGAAGAGTGAATGCTTACCCATAAATCAATCTGGCCAAAAAATAAAACAGACTGAAATACCTTTTCATTTGGAGGACACTAAATTCAAATATCTCGGAGTTAATGTCACCCGTTCTTATTCTGCGTTAATGGCGGCGAATTTTACACCCTTAATTTCATACATGAAGTCGGCCTTCCAAAGATGGGCAGCTCTACCATTATCCCCTCTTGGTAGAATAAACACAGTAAAAATGAACATTCTTCCAAAATTCCTCTACCTTTTCCAGTCCATCCCTTTGTTTTTACCCAAATCTTTCTTCAAGAATATAGACCAATTAATCTCCTCTTTTGTATGGGCAGGGAAAACTCCCAGGGTTTCCAAATTTTCACTTCAGAGGAGTCGACTAAGTGGTGGCCTCTCCTTGCCCAATTTCATGTATTATTATCGGGCGGCTAATATTCAGAAACTGGTGCTCTGGGTGTAGGCCCCCTCTCTTCCATGGTGCCACTTAGAAGTGAAGTCTTGTACTTCAACCTCCCTCCCTGCTATGGTGTTCTCCTCCCTTCCTATAGCCCTTTCACAATACACGGATAATCCAATCGTATGTACCTCTCTAAAAATTTTCTATCAGTTTCGCCGTCATTTTAAATCTATCTCGGCCTCAACCATGGAACCTATATGTAATAGCCACCTCTTTCCCCCCTCCTTTATGGATTCCACGTTCTCTTTGTGGGAAAAGAAGGGTCTGAAATGCTTTGAGGATCTTTTCATTAATAATGTCTTTGCAAACTTTTCTGAATTATCCTCGTCATTCAGCCTGCCTCCGTCTCACCTATTCCGTTTCTTTCGAGTTAGGCATTGTGTCTCCTCCCTATTCGCTGGTTTTCCCTCCTTACCTACAAAGTCTGCATGGGAAGAGGTGTTCAAGCTGAATCCTAATAAGGGTGGCATTATTTCACGGATATATGCATCGATCTGGTCACAGGACGATTCTTACAATATCAAAACCATTGGTGCTTGGGAGGAGGAATTGGGCCTGGAGATTGAGGATGATTACTGGGGCAGAGCATTAGATAATATACGTACTGCCACGTCTTGTGCTAGACTTAGTTTCATACAGTTTAAAGTGGTCCATAGAGCTCACCTCTCTAGGAGTAAACTGTCTAAAATATATCCCAATGTTCCTGATATGTGTGAAAAATGCAAACTTTCGCCGTGTAACCTCAGTCATATGTTTGCACTCTGTCCCAAATTGCAGAACTTTTGGAACTCTTTCTTCAAAACTATGTCCGACGTTCTTAAGATCAAATTAGATGTCTGTCCTTTAATTGCCATCTTTGGTGTTCCATCTCAGTGTCAGCCTCTGAACCATAAACAAGCTAGTGTTGTGGCCTTTGTATCGTTACTTGCTCGGCGAAGAATACTGTTGTCTTGGACCTCTCCACAACCCCCCTCTATATCAGTCTGGCTTAAAGATTTAATCTTCTTTTTAAAACTTGAAAAAATCAAGTACAACATCAGAGGCAGGGGTGACTCATTTTTGGGAAAATGGGCACAATTTATTACCTACTTCAATGATTTACGTACCCTGGTGGTGGATTGAGGAGAGGTGGACTGTAATTCCTGATCATCTTACCCCTTTTTTTGTTGTTGTTGTTGTTTTGGGTTTTTATGTTTGTTAGTTTTTTGTTGTTGTTGTTGTTGTTGTTTTGGGTTTGTTTGTTTGTTTTTTGTTTTGTTTTGTTGTTGTTTTTCTTTGGTTGTTTGTTTATTGTTTGTTTATTGCTGTGGTTGTTTGTTGGGGTTGTTGGGTGGGGTGTTATGTAAAATGTAAATTTTCAATAAAAATTCTATGATCAAAAAAGAAATGTACTAGATAGTAGTGTATAGCATATGTTAAGTGTTATAGAAACTGTAATGGAAACTCCTTCTGTAAATGTTAAATAAATGTTTAAGCCATTGATTATTTGCCTTAAAGATCTTAATTACAGCCAATGGTGTTGTCAGAGCTGCTGTTATAGAAAATTAATCAACAACTTCTGGCTAATCAGAATTGAGAATTCAGCAGTGCTGTGGTATGATATGTGTTAAAGCATTAGGGTCATAAAATTGTCATGTAATTGACACTGAAAATGTACTGTATATCCATATTGTGATCAGTTTGCACAAATTGAATAAATGACAGAAATGCAATAACAGGTCTATAGGAGAGACAGAGATAGCAAGCATATGGATTACTTACTTACACACACACACACACACACACACACACACACACACACACACACACACACACACACACACACACACACACCTGTATTTTAATTGTATTTACCACAGAGAGGCTAGAAAGGATGTTATATAGAGGAGTCAAATAGCGTGTGTGTGTGTGTGTATGTGTGTGTGTGTGTGTGTGTTGTCTACATCTCCACACACATACACACTGCATGGAGCCAGATAAACAACAACACCAGGCTTTTCTCTTCTCACGCAAAACCAAGATACAGGCCCTGACAATCTGTAATCAATCTGCCCAGTAATGAAGAAGAGATATTTTTGATGTCCTAAAGAACCAGTATTTGTATGGAGGATAAAACGTGTGCAATTTTTTTTATTATTTTTTTTTTTACAAGGCTACAGGAAATTCGTAAATGAACAAATAAGACAAACACTAATAGAAGAATCCCAACAAATCCATCCATCCATCCATCCATCCATCTTCTATACCACTTATCCTTTTCAGGGTCACGGGGAACCTGGAGCCTATCCCAGGGAACATAGGGCACAAGGCAGGGTGAATCCCAACAAATGAAAAATAAATCTTTTATCTCCTCACCACAAAGTTCTGCCATTGTATCTGCATCTTAAAGACTCAAATCCCAGAGCTTTTATCAAAACACATGTCCATTATCTGAAGTCTGTGTAAAATCACGCCTATTTATAGGCCAGTCTTGGTCAGGTCAAGTCTCATTTTGTGCATCACTCTACTATAAAACAACATCTGTAATCCACGTCATCGGCTTCTATTATCTGAAGTGAAGATGCAATTCACAGGCATACCCCAGTATAACAAAGCTACACAATGTCTCGTTCCCTTCTTAGGGAACAGGGTAACATACATAACACAGACGTTCCCTTTCAAAGGAAACTCAACGTTGTGTGAGTTTCACGCTGTGGGAATGAGTATACACACATACTGAGGGTATGGCGTGTTCAAAAATGTCTGAGCCTGAGGGTCACTGCAAGACCCTCAAGCCTGGGGTGGAATCTATATGCAAACTGTAATATTGAATGAATGTGTGCAGCATAGAACACATTGCCATAGCACACACATCCTGTAAGGGTACCCCTTTGGAGAAAGCCTTCGAGGAGGAGACCCCCCTAGTGGAATGAGCCCTTATGCCCAGAGACGTAGCGAGACTGTGTGCCTCATATGCGATAGAGATTGCTTCCACTATCCAATTAGAGATGAACTGCTTTGACACAGCATCACCTCTACTGTCTCTGCCAAAGCAGACCAGCAACTACTCCGTCTTACGCCACTGGCTGGAGTGGTGGACGTAAGTACAGAGAGTCATTATTGGACACAGTAGGTGCAATGTTTCTCACGTAGACCCTAATTGTAGAAGAATCCAACCCTGCTGAGAAACGTCCCAGTAAGAACTCCAGGAGTGTAGCTTTTGCGCAGTTTGCTGAGTCTAACTGACGTTCTTTACACCACGAGAAAAAAAGTCGCCGCTTGAGCTTATACAATTTTCTCATGGATGGTGCGCTAGCGTTCAACGTAGTCTCAACAACCTCAGTTGAGAGACCGGAATCTATGAGCTGGTGCCCCTCAGGGGCCAGTACCACAGTTTCCATAGTTCCGACTGAGGGTGATAAATCAACCCTCTGACTTGAGACAGTAGATCCCTGTGAACATTAATCTCCCAGGGAGTGCCATCTAGTAGGGATATTATCTCTGAGAACATATTCGAGCTGGCCAATAAGATGCTACTAGCAGCAGACGTAGACGGTCTTGGCGAACTCTCGTCATTAACAGCCAGGGGGGTGAAAACCTTTGAACAGGACGATCAGTGTAAGCTGTTAGTATTTTGTCTTCTGGGAGACATGTAACTATCTTATTTAGCATCTGAAGGGCAGTACTATATGAAAAAAAAATCTTTAAACAAAATAACAATTTACACAACAATTTTCATCCTGTTAAAAAGTTTACATCCCCCTGGCTATTAATGTATCGTGTTACCTTCTTGAGCATCAGTGAATGTTTGCACCTTATGTAATATTTGTGTACAAGTCCCTCAGTTGTCCTCAGTGTGAAAAGATGTGGTGAACACACCTCTGAACTGGGGGTCGAGCTCTGAACTGGACCCAGTAACCCTCTTCTATGGTGGACAGAACCCATAGATTTGGCAGTAGTTTCCATGCTGCCAAATGGTCTTTTGGTGATGTTAACTTTTCCACATTCCGTTGGAGGGAAAGCATCAGAATTTCATTGCCCTTTGATAGCTTGCTGACCAGAGAAAACGGAAAACTTGGGACAACACTGACTAGGGAGAGCCCTACAGTAATACTGGCGGCTAACTACCCTAAAAGCCAAGCAGGCAAAGATGGAGCCTGCTTGGCTCCATGAGTCCCCTTTTACCTCCCTCCGCGACCCATCAGAACCGCTCCATCTTTGCCTGCTTGGCATTGATCACCATTCTTATATCAGGCCTACTGGCAGACTGCGACACCACACTCGCCTTCTGTGCCTCCCTCACACTAGTACTAACCTGGGCTCCACTCCTGGATGCCCGGGCAAACTTGACACGACAGGGATGGAACTGGCTGAATGCCACCGTTTGCTGTTTTGCATTGTGGAACCTGTTGATGATGGCATTAACTGCACCGCTGAACAGGCTGAAAGGTTCAACAGGGGCATCCAGCAGGGAGACCTTATCCCCATCCCCCATGCCTGAGAGGTTGAGTAATAGGTGCCTCTGTACCACGACGAAGAGACATATTCCATTGAAGAGGGCCCAATTCCCTCCCACTGTCAAGCTCATTCAGCAGGTCTGCCTGGTAGGCCTGCAACACTGTCATTGTATGCAGTGACCCACAAGCGAGACCCACTGCCACATAGGCTTTGCCAACTAATGCTGAGGTGGTCTTACAAGGCTTGGATGGCAAAGCTGGCCTCCCTAATTTCCCTGCCATTGATGGCGAGAAGTAGCTCACAAGCACCTCCTCCACCTTTGGCATAGCCAAATACCCATACTGTATATTCCTCATGATGGCTGAATAATCCAACATCATGTGGTTATAAACATGGCTAGTGTACAGTTTTCCCCAGAAGTTTGATATTTCGTCAAGCACTTCCGGAAAACACCACAGTTTTCTGTGGTGTGAGTGAGAAAGTTTCACTGGGGAGAGCCACTTCCTCTTCCCCAGCACAGTCTAAATTAAGCTTTTCGACAGAGGAATTTGTGGTCACACCTAGTGATCACTTCGAGCAGCTCTTTATAGTATTGAGAGCTGCTCTCCATTTTTGGTGCACTGGCTTCCCTCTCTGGCACCTCGGACTCTCTATACTGGAAGAAGAAATCGCTACACAAGCTCCAAAACCTGGAAGGAGAGAGTCGGATCCGGAGGACAGAGCAAGAGATAGAGCCGTGCTCATCTCTGGTTCCTCCTCCAGATACATACCGGATCCCCAGGACCTGAGCCCAGAGCCCAGAGGTTCCAAAACCCAACTCCATTCAGCTGAGAAGAGAGTGAGCCGAGAGCAGTGCTGCTTAACTATGAAGCATTCACAATGCATACAGTCACGGGCTGCTGCCCCATGCTCTACTCCCAAACTCTTCACACAAAAAGTGTGTTCATCCTCCGCTGGTAATGAAATGGGAGCAGGGAGTAAAATGTTTCATGAACTTTCCATGGCTCATGCTCTTAAAGACTTTAATGACAGAAAAGTAAAAATATAATTATATTTTCTGAAAAAATAGAGAGAATTGATGACAGAAACATTGTGAGATCTCAAAAATCTACTGTTAGTGACAGCAGCAACAACCTTCACAGGGCAGAGGTGACGGTATCACAATCCAGCATTCGAAGAAGACTACAAATGCAGAAATATAGAGGCCATACCACAAGATGCAAACCAATCATGGGAAGTAAGAATCAGATGGCCAGATTGGAATTCGCAAATAAATACACAGATAATCCACAAATGTTCTGGAACCAAGATTAACCTATTAAAGTGATGGAAAAGCATCTCAGAACACACATGCTGAATCTTGAGGTGGATAGGCTATGGTGGACAATTGAGGTGGACAGGTGTGGTGTGCTGTCAGAGTTACAGTTCTTCCCAATGGTGTTCAATTAAGTTGAGGTCAGAGCTCAATGCAGGCCACCCATGTTCTTATGCACTGACTTTGGCAAACCTGTCTTTATGGAGTTTTTGTGTACAGGGGCATTGTCGTGGTGGAACAAGTTTGGGACCCCTTAGTTCCAGAGAAAGAAAATCTTAATGCTACAGCAAAGACATTCTAGACAGTTATGAGTTTCCAACTTTGTGGCTACAGTTTGGGGAATTCCCATGTATGTGTATGATGGCCAGGTGTCCACATACTTTTGGCCATATAATGTATATTGGACTGATGCCTAGTTAAGTGCAAATATAACTGCAATATAACTGCACTAAGGGAGCCATTTCTGGTTAAAGAATATTGGCTCAGATTCAAAAACTATATCTGGATAACATTGCCTATAGTGTAGTAGTGGAAATTTGTGAATTTTGTGTTGGCCTGGGGCATGTTTTTCATCACTTCTGTGCCAGATTTATACTCATATTACCGGGAAATTAAGTTTCTGGTCCAAATTGCCTATTACAGAATTTAACATTTTAATTTACCTTCCTTTAATCACAGAATGACCAATGAACAGACAACCTTTAAGGTCATTTTAAACATATAACAAGGTGCTGTATTGTATGTGTGTGGGGGTGGGGGTGAGGGGTGTATGAGTGGTGAATGGTGAGGTGGTGGTGGGGGGGGGGTGGATAGTGAGAGTGATAGATAGAGAGAGTGAGAAAGCAATGAAGGAAACATTTAAGATAATGAGAAAAAAGTTTGTTTGATGTGTGTTTTATATCTTTTTATTCTTGTAATCTTATGTATATATTTATGGGATTATATAAATATATTTACATTTCACCTCCAGCTTGTCTTGACTGAAATTGTTCATATATCTCATATAATCATAAAACTCATGCCTGCAGCTCTTGTCCACTGTAGGGATCGAGGTACAAAATAATCACCATGTAATATAAAATTGCTTGAGATTTTAATTTGCATAATGTTACAAATTTTTGGAAAAACTATTTTTTATAAAGGTTAAAAAGTTTCTATCCCATACAAGTAATTTATGTCTCTCTACACACATTTCTACCTCTTCCAGCCATGTCTAGCATGAAAACATTCAAATATACCAGCACACTTTAGACTGTGCTTTTTTTATTTCACATCATTGTTGCATGGATAGTTTTGAGAAAGGTTAGTGGAGAAGAATGTGCTTATAAACAGATATACACAAAGGCATACAACACACACACACACAAGTATAAACACATAATTTGTCCATCTGCAGGAAGGTCTGGACTTCGCAAGGGTCTGTGCCTCATTATTGGTGTTTAAGCTCATTCCTCCCGTAGTTCTCTGCATTCAGAAAAGGGCCAAATTACCATAAAATACTTTTAACTCTGTTAAAACCCGGAAAAGACAAGGTGATGTTTTTCCAACAAATAAAAATTAATTAGTAAAACTTCAACTCCATCAACAACTCAAAGTTGATGACGCTATCATTACTGTGACTCTGAATTTTTCAAATGTAATGTTGTACTTGCAATTAAGTGCTTTCTATGGACATTGAATTTATTATAAGTTAAATTCTAATGGCTGGAATTTGCGCACAAGCTCTTTATCTCCTGTGGCCATTTTCCCTCTATGCTGTGTTTTTCTTTTAAATTACCATTCTCTGTTTTCCTCTCATTTGAACTATTTGATGTAGGATTGATAAATGTCTTGTTTCTTAAACTTGCATTACTGTTCCCAGTTATATCATGAGGGCCACATCTTCTCTTGAAAATTGGTTTATGTTATGGTAAAAGAACTGACACCACAATACTTGTGGTGAATACACATTCACACACAGACACATATTTAAGAGAACCTCAATAATTTTCTCGTTGATTTCTAATTTGAGAATGCCTGGTCCATTTGAATGATGGAGGTCAGCATCATGGCAACACGGTGATCATGTTATTGCAGGGAATTGAATGTGCAGCACATGGGGGGAGCTAGTGGGGACTTAAGTGAAAATCAGCTGGGAGTGCATTGCAAACCACACACACACACACACACACACACACACACACACACACACACACACAGACACACAGACACACACACACACACACACACACACACACACACACACACACACACAGAGTTTAACTTTTATAACACATTAATCATTGGGGATTGCTTGATATTTCCCTTTGAAAACTTTGAAAATTAGACTCCATAGGGATCAGGTTAATTTCTCTAGCACACACACACAAACACACACACACACACCCACACACACACACACACACACAGAGTGAGAGAGAGAGAAAAATGAGCAGGTATATGCTCATGTGTGCCAAAGTCATTTTACTGCTACTCTGGAAAGAGAAAATTACCTGCGGTTTGTGTATATATAGTTGTAATTTCCATCCTCATCCTTTTGTTACTGTTCCGTGTCATATCAACATATGGAACTGATAATGTAAAAATATTACAAAACAAATATTAGAATTTTTTTTTTGTACAAATACCAATATGAACCAGAAGAGCCTTTCTGTCAGTGTGTGTACTAATCAGTGACATCTATTTACCATTTACAGTGTTTAGGATAACCTCATAATGAAAACTTTTTTTTCTAGAAGGGGGCCTTGCCTGTGTACAAGTTTATGAATCCTCAAAACCCAAATAATTGTAAATGTTTGAAATGAGCGTGCAGAATGTGACAGTCTCGACGTCAGTGTGGTGGTCACAGTATCAGGGTCACTGTTATTGTATCTCTGCAGTGTGGCTAACAATGTGTCCACTGTTTTTATCTCTCTCTTGTTCTGCATTTATTCATACACAGAAATTATCTTTATTTTTTGTTTAAGAGATGAGTTTGGCAACTGAACACAAATTCACCAGCATAGTAGCTAAACCTTTTTCTGAGGTACTGAAACTGCATCTGTACACATACAGTACACATACAGGAGCTTTTTTACATGCACCTTAATTCCTTACCTTTCTGAGGCATGGAACGCACAAAACAATAAAAAGTGGAATCACAGAAAAGACAAATAACAAAGGGTGCGTCTCACAGCAAGCAACTGCAGAGTGCAGAGTGCACCTAGCGTGCAACAGTGTTGGGAAAGCTACTTTGAAACTGTAGCTTTTCAAGGTCCTAATAATAATAATAATAATAATTATTATTATTATTATTATTATTATTATTATTATTATTATTACCACTGATTAATGAATTAATCATGGAAATAATAATGAATAATAAATAAGTATAGATAAGAAGTTTTTCTCTTGCTGCTCCCTTAAACGCACTGATAAACTTATTGAATTATTTTATTTTACATGTAAGCAAATGTAAACATTGTGTTGTGTTGCCTATTAACAACAAAGCGTCAGTAATATTCTCTGTATCAGAGAATAAACTCCAGTGTTAATTTATTATGGTATTATCATTTACCTGCCCATACACTACCTAACAAACTGTAGCTGGTCCTTTCATGTGTCCATCACATGGTCTCTTCCTCAGCATGTGAGCTATAATGAGGCTCTTAATTCCTGTGAAGCAAGCGGGCACTGCATAATTAAGTGCACCATTGGACAAAAAATCGTAGCAATTGGTTGTGCTGCATCACTACTCGTTTAAGAAGTAACTCATTATTGGAAAAGCTACACTATTTTTAAAGTAGCCGAACTACTGTCACACAACTGAAACATATAGTTAAGTCAGTAGCATCTATACTTTTAGTTAGATACTCCCCAACACTGTAGTTCAAACAGAGCAATAATTATAAGAATTTCATTGTTATGCAAACATAACATCAAAATTATCAATTTTGGGGGAATTCACATACTTTAAATAAGTTCATTTTAACCTTGTCACAACAGGATTACAGAATGCTCATGGATTTTCAGCAGTTGCCAGAAGTATCAGAAAAACTGTCACTCCATCCAAAATGCATTTTCCACTTTAACTTGGTAAGGGTCACTGTGGAACCAGCCACACACACACACACACACACACACACACACACACACACACACACACACACACACACACACACACACACACACACACACACACACACACACACACACACACACACACACACACACACACACACACAAACACTACCTGCTGTGCTGCCCTGCCACTGTGCTGCATTGCATATGGTGTCACAACCTTTAAATTAATAGTTGAGCTGACATACTTAAAATGTTTAACATGACTTTCCAACTGGTTGAATTTAAAACTCAGACCACTATAGATTTAGCTAAATAAGTTATACATGAACATTTACTCCCTTTTCTGGACATTTAATCCCTTTTCTGGACATATTAGTGGCATAGTTTTCTCCAGTTAACTTTTCTCTGCTTATTCTTTTCCATTTTGGAGGAGCTTGGCATTATTATTAGCAAACATTATTATTTTCTGGTAAAGCCTATATATATATATATATATATATATATATATATATATATATATATATATATATATATATATATATATATATATATATATATATATATAAGATTGTTAAATGAATCCAAAATGCAATGATTTAATAGTGGCTGTCAATATACATGGTGTCAATATACAGTTCCCTCTGAAGGTATTGAAATGGTAAGGCCAATTCTTTTGTTTTTGTTATACATGTAGCCATATGGTGTGTGGGTATGTGTGATACAATGGATCTTAATTTCAGCTTTCATTTCCTGGTAGTTACATCTAGATGTGTCAAACAACTTAGAACATGGCACTTTTGGTGGCAGACCACCCAACTTTAAGGTGAGCAAAAGGATTGGAACAGATAGTTTTAAAGAAAGTAACACCTAATATTTGGTTGCTTATCCCTTGCTTGTAATAACTGTATCAAGCCAACAACCCACTGACATCACCAAACTGTTGCGTTCTTCTTTTGTGATGCTTCTCCAGGCTTGCACTGCAGCTTCATTCACTTGTTGTTTGTTTTGGGGGGTTTATCCCTTCAGTCTCCTCTTCAGGAGGTGAAATGCATGCTCAATTGGGTTAAGGTCTAGTGATTGACTTGGCCAATCTAAAGATTAGTGAGCCATGCAAGCCCAAGCCATGACACTGAATTATACGTGAATTCCAAAGGAAAATGTCAAGACCTACATCTGTGAACTGAATCTCAAAAGAATGAGGGGCATGCAGAAAGATAACGACCATAAGCACACAAGTCGTTCTACCAAAGAATGGTTAAAAAAAGAATGAAGTTAATGTTTTGGAATGTCCAAGTCAAGTCCTGACCTTAAGCTAATAGAAATGTTGTGAAAGTACTTGAAGCAAGCAGTTCATGTGAGGAAACCAACTAATATCCCAGAGTTGTAGCTGTTCTGTAATGAAGAATGGGCTAAAATTCCTCCAAGCCGATGTGCAGGACTGCACAACAGTTAAAAGAAATATTTAGTTGCAGTTATTGCTGCACAAGGGGGTCACACCAGATACTAAAAGCAAAGGTTCACATATTTTTGCCACTCACAGATATGTAATATTGGATAATTTTCCCCAATAAATAAATGACCAAGTATAATATTTTTGTCTCATTTGTTTAATTGGGATCTCTTTCTTTACTTTTAGGACTTGTGTGAGAACCTGATTTTAGGTCATATTTATGCCGATATATAGAAAATAGAAAATTCCAAAAGGGTTCACAAACTTTCAAGCACCACTGTATAGGCAAACTAAGAAAATTGCCATTGCCATTGCCATTGCCATTCAAGTACTTCCACAGTAAAATTAAAAACCAGATGTGTTTTTTTGTTTGTGTGTGTGTGTGTGTGTGTGTGTGTGTGTGTGTGTGTGTGTGTGTGTGTGTGTGTGTGTGTGTGTGTGTGTGTGTGTGTGTATGTGAGTGTATATGTGTGTGAGTGAGTGTATAGGCTGCAAAATGATGGAATATGAGGAGTTGCTTTGTTTTATTCAAAGTCTCTTTTAAGTGTGTTGTGCTTATAGGAACCTACCATGGGATGCTTCACTATAAATAATAAGACTTGTCCTGTGTAATCAGCCACCCAACTAATGCACTGAAATTGACAAAAAGTATAAAAATTAGGTCTTCTTCCACAGCATATAAAATCCCACCCTGTTCCCAAAACACACAAAAGTCCTGTAAAGTGTGTGTATCATTTTTATAAAACACATTCAATTCATAGTCTAATTTGTATGAGGGTCTTTACTGGTTCCACTGCCTTGTACTATATTTCTCCTTATTTCCATGATAGCTTGCTTTGTTTGACCTATTATGACTTAACACAGGCAAAATTTGTTTCTTAAAAAAGTGAAGATATTTATTAATTTAGTACATCTAAGAAATAAGTGTTCTACAGTCTCTTTTTCCTCACAGAAAGGGCTGGTTGTAGAAACAGTGGAGTCAATGTGTGCTATGTGTCTTGTGGCCACAGCCCTATGTATCATCCCCCACAGCAGATCAGCTTTGCGGTTCTCCACAGGAGGCTTATACAGAGACCCCCAGTGTCCTCGTGGGGAAGGGTCCGGACCGAACAACCCTAACAAGATTGATTCCTTCAAACCATTCAGTGAATTCTTATAAGTGACTTTGACTGTGGTAGCAGACAAAGCCTTCTTCGAGATGTTTATGAAGTCTGTCATCTATGGTGTTCTGAAGAAATGTAGAAATCCCTCGTCCTCCTGTTATTCCTCTCCTTGTGGTATTCTCTCTAGGAGAGAGAGAGAGAGAGCAAACCACTCTTTTCTTTCTTTTTTTTTTAAAGAAAAGAAGGACAGGGTTAATGATCCTAAAGAAAACATTCCAAATATCTTTCCTGTGATCCTCAGAAGATTTAACCTTTGTGTGATCAAAGTCTCTCGTATTGTGTGCCACCCTCACCTAAAACAATAAACTTGATGTACACACAAACACACACACACACACACACACACACACACACACACACACACACACACACACACACACACACACACACACACACACACACAGGATCAAGGAAAGCATGACCAAGCTTCACATTAAGCTACAATAATAAAACACTCCACTACTGAGACTGGGCCTGGCTTACTTATATTTTCCTATTTAATTATGTCTATATATCATTTTGCACACTCCAAATACATGAACACACACACACACACACACACACACACACACACACACACACACACACACACACACACACACAGAGACTTCTCAAATAAATCCTAATCAGAGTCCTATGTTTTTTCCGCCAGCACACACATACACACATATGCACATTTATTTCACTACCTGCTAAGTATTCTAGAAGCAGAACAGTGCAAGACATCCTGATATATTATTATGTTGGCTTGACAAAGCTAACTCTGTCTATCTATCCACATGTAGTAGTCTGTCACTCCATTTATCTTTCTACCATTCTCTTCAACTGTACAAGCATTGGGACCCTATATAGCTATCAAAACAACTCTACAAGTATTGGCACCCTATCTATCCATCTAATCAACTAACTATACAAGGTATTGGTAACCTCTCTCTCTCTCTCTCTCTCTCTCTCTCTCTCCCTCTCTCTCCCTCTCTCTCTCTTTCTTAAAACTGCACATTACCTATTTTAAACTTTCAGACTGGCTTTGTCAAGCCAACATCAAACTTTGTCCTCAAACTTGACCTATTTAGTATCATACTGAAATATTGTGGTACCATAAAATTTCACTCAAAATGAAATATTCCTACAAAAATATCACACACACACACACACACACACACACACACACACACACACACACACACACACACACACACACACACACACAACCATATATATCAAATATATACATACACATATATACATTTTCAGTATCCAGTTCTTTTTTTCCCACAGAGCTACCAGAACACTCTATTTGAACCGTTAACCATTAACATTTTTTCTTGCTTAAACAAAATATTCAGTAAACATTCAGCAAATGCAATTTCCAAAATTCATTCCCATTTAACGTCTTTCACAAACTCAAGTTCCAAAGACTTGCATACACTATTACAAAATGGTTACACTTAAAGTTACAATAAAAATTATTCAACCCCCATTGCAAATCAGGTTTATTGTCAAAATTTACAGACTTTCAGCAGTTTGCAATCAAACAAAAACAATTTTAAATAGTACAAAACAATGAATGATTCAAGTGGTTCCCCCAAAGTCAACTGAAAATGCAACTTACAATGATTTCTCCAGTTTCAAAATTATTCAACCCCTTCATGGCAAGCATCTTAAATAGTTAGTAGAGCACCCTTTTGTCATTATGACCTGCTGCATACAAGATGCATAGCTTCTGGTAGCGTTCCTAAGGAATCTTAGCACTCATTCCTCATGAGCAATGGCCTCCAGTTCAGAAATATTCTTGGGTTTGCTTTGTGATAATGCCTGTTAAAAACCTTATACAAATCAAATTGAACACCCCATCCAGGGTGTACCTGACCTTGTGCCCCATGCTCCCTGGGATAGGCTCCAGGTTCCCCGTGACCCAGTAGGATAAGCAGTGTAGAAAATGGATGGATGGATGGATGAAATAAAATTTTCCTTAATATAGTTATCAAAACCTAGAATGACGATGTATGTGCAGTTTTTATTTTTTTCAAAAAACAGTTGACATTTTTTTTCAACTTATTTACATTTACACCAAAGTTGGGTCAGCTGCCAGCTGGGTTAGTAAACATACAATACAATAGTGCAATTAGCTAATTTTCACACAGTTTAGAGTGGTGAGGAGAAATGATGTAAAGAAAATAAAATGAGGTAGATTAGTTGGCAGAGGAAAAGGGCAGAAGGAAAAGAAAGAGAAATAGGAATAGGAGTAGAGGAAGAGAGAGGGAGAGTGGAGGCGGTAGAAAGAGATGGAGAAAGATGGAGAGGGCAAGCTTTAGCAAGAACAGTGTAGAAACAAAGGAGAAAAGGAGGAAAACATTGGAAGGGAAGAGCACAAAGAAGAGCTAAAGGTTAGCATAATTCACCTTGTCTATAACCATGGTATCTCCCTGAGAAACGCTCGAAAAGGCCAATACTGTGATGGGACCATATAATACAGCAAGACCTACAATTTATTTCTAAACTCATCATTCTCACTATACAAGAGCATGAATAACTGGAACTGGTGTGTGAGTGGACTGAAACCCATATGCATTTCCTAAAGGTGCGTCTTCCACCATGTTCTTCCTTTCTTTCTGTAGAAGGCATACAGTGGTGCTTGAAAATGTCTAGATATCTGCATAAATATAACCTAAAACATCATCAGATTTTCACACAAATCCTAAAAGTAGACAAATAGAACCCAATTAAACAAATGAGACAAAAATATTATACAACCCCAATTCCGAAAAAGTTGGGACAGAATAAAGACAAAGAAAAGTGAATTGTAAATGTACTTTGACTTGTATTTAAGCAAAAAAAAAAAAAATGTATAAAGAAAAGGTACTTGTTTTACCTAATCAACTGCATAGTTTTTGAAGATAAACGTTTATTTTGAAATTGATGCATAATAATAATAAATAATAATTCCTTAGATTTATATAACACTTTTCTAGGCACTCACAGGGCTTTACATTGTATGGGGGGATCTCCTCAACCACCACAAGCGTGTAGCATCCACCTGGATGACGCAACGGCAGCCATAGTGTGCCAGAACACCCACCACACACCAGCTATTGGTGGAGAGGAGAGTGTAGCCAATTCAGGGATGAAGATTATTAGGGGGCCATGATAGACAAGGGGCAATGGGGAAAATTCATCAGGACACTGGGGTTATACTCCTACTCTTTACAAGAAGTGTCCAGGGATTTTTTATGACCACAGAGAGTCAGGACCTTGGTTTAACATCTCATCCAAAAGATTGTGCTGTTTTTTACAGTATAGTGTCCCCATCACCATACCACAGGGTAAGCTCCATGTTGGTCTCCCTAAGACCACTTCTAGCAGCAACCTTAGTCTTCCACAGGAAGGCTCCCATCCAGGTACTGGCCAGGCTCAACGTTGCTTAGCTTCAGTGGGAAACCAGGCGAGAGCTGCAGGGTGATACGGCTCTGGCAAGCCGGAACATGCATGCAACATGTTCAAAAAAAGTTGGGACTGGGGCAATTTAGGAGCAATAGCAATGTGACAAGTTGAAATAAGAAGGTGATGTGAAACAGGTTGGGCAATCGTCTAATCATAGTATATAAGGAGCCTCCACAAAGGGCTTAATCGTTCAAGAGCAAGGATGGGTCGCGGCTCGCCAATCTGCCAACAGATGCGTCAGCAAATAATCAACACTTTGAAAGCAACATTCCCCAATGATAAATCGGTAGGATTTTGAGCATTTCACCTTCTACGGTGCACAATATAATTAAAGGATTCAAAGAATCCAGTCAAATTGCATAAAGGGCAAGGCCGAAAACCTCTTCTGAATGTGTGTGATCTCCGATCTCTCAAATGTCACTGTCTTAAAAACTATCATGAGTCTGTAATGGATATCCTGACATGGGCTTGGGAATAATTTGGTAAACCTTTGTCAACACCACTCGCTGCTGCATCCACAGATGCAAGTCAAGGCTTTACTATGCAAAGCAGAAGCCATACATCAACACAGTGCAGAAGTGCTGCCAACTTGTCTGGGCTCTGTCTCATCTGAGTAGCACAGGGGAATAGTGTTTCGTGGTCCGACAAGACAACATTTCATATAGTTTTTGGACAAAACAACCATCGTGTTCTCCGGGCCAAAGAGGAAAAGGACCATCTGAACTAACATCAGTGTCAGGTCCAAAAGCCAGCATCTGTTATGGTATGAGGGTGTGTCAGTGCCCATGGGTAACTTGCACATCTGTGAGGGCACCATTAACGCAGAAAGATATATACACATTTTGGAGCAACATATGCTGCCATCCAGAGCAAGACAACACCAAACCACATTCTGCCTAGATTACAAGCACATGGTTGTGTAAGCAGAAAGTGCAGGTGCAAGCATGGCCTGCCTGCAGTCCTGACCCATGTCCAATTGAGAATGTATGGTGCATTATGAAGCATAAAATACGGCAACGAAGACCCTGTACAGTTTTGCAGCTGAAGAAATGCATAATGGATGAATGGGGAAAATTCTGCTTGCTAAATTTAACCAGCTATTGTCTTCAGTGCCCAAATGCTTAATAAGTGATATTAAAAGAAAAGGTGATGTTACACAGTGGTAAACAATCAACTGTCCCAACTTTTTAGAAGTGTGTTCCAGTCATCAGATTTGAAATGAGTGTTTTTTTGTTTTTTTTTCAAAAATAAATAAAATTCACAATGTAAAACATAAAATAATGTGTTTAACATGTCTTCAATATAGTACAGGGTGAATTGAATCTTCAAATTACTTTTTTTTTTTTCCATTTCCCGTACTGTCCCAACTTTTTCAGAATTGGGGTTATACTTGATCATTTATTTATTAAGGAAACAGATTAAATGTTACATATCTGTGACTAGCAAAAGTATGTGAACCTTTTCAGTAGCTGGTGTGACCCCCTTGTGCAGCAGTAATTGCAACTAAACATTTCTGGTAAATGTTGTTCAGTCCTGCACAGTGGCTTGGTGGAATTTTGCCCATTCCTCAAAAAAGAACAGCTTCAGCTCTGGGATGTTGTTGGGTTTCCACCCATGAATTGCTTCCTTCGGGTTCTTCCACGATATTTCTATTGAATTAAGGTCAGGACTTAAAAATCTGACAGTGTTTTCGTGCATATTTATGCGGCTATATAGAAAATTCTGAAAGTTTCAAACTTTCGAGCACCACTGTAAACTCTATCTAATTTGAAAAAATAATTTTTAGGTAAGTTTACATTATAAATTTGCAATATTTAAATGTTAGCCTCTTTTCTTTACTACTGCCAGGTAAGAGTAGCATCTATTCCAGTGACTAACATAATTGACGAGGTAGCAAGACAAATTGTAGGTAATATTTTTTTTTATAGGATATTTTACTTCTGATTAATTTATCAAAATATATAGCATTATTCATGTATATTGCACATAGGAGGGACAGTAAATTATGTTGTTTTAAATTATGTTGAGTAGTTGCTTAAATTTTTTTGCTGTGTATTTGCACTTTTAATCGAGTATGATTTTGACACATTATCTATACTTCCAATTAAATAAAATATCTGAAAATACATGAAGCTCTACACAGACAGTAACCCAAGCTATGGATTGAACACAAGGAGCCTGAAGATGTGAGGCAGGAATGCTACCCACTGTGCCACCATGCTACCACAGAGCATTTTAGCCCAGTCTTATTCAAGCTACATGGCTAGCGATTAAGGTCTGCATTGACTACAATGCACTGCTTTTAAAAAACTCAAAGAACATTTTGTGGAAGCTATTCATACCAAGTTGTTCCTGCTACTCCACTTCAACATACTGTAAATCCAACTAATACTTCACCCAGCTAATAATATCATATAACTCAGCTGTGGCTACTAAATATGAATCAGTAAGTTGATGTGGCATTACAGACAAAACATTCTATAATCAATCTAATTAAATGAAATACCACTATTTAAATACCAGACTTGCCAGACAAATGTATTCCTATTATAGAGATGAGGAAGTAGCTAATATATTATACATGCTTCTATAGTGCTCACAAATGTGAGTGAACACCCAAAAAAGTGTACACGAAGTCCTCTGTGTATCCCTCCAGAGTGTTTTTTTTAAAACACAAAAAGTGTATGTGTGTGTGTCCCTTCAGATTGCAGGTGTCATTGTGGGTGGGCCACAATGTTTTGAGTTGTAGTCTTGGTTGGGGTTAATATCTATTTCCCATCTCTCCCCTGGGCCCCTCCACATGCTGCGGCTTTCCCCACATCTTAAAGCCCTTGCACAGTGCGGCAACCCCTCACTTATGAAATAACAAGCACTCAAAGAGATCTAATGTGTTTTTAATTGTGTCTCTCTAGTCACAGGAAACAGAGAAGAAGAGGAGATGGAGAGAGGCAACAGGAGGGTGGTGGTGGTGGTGGTAGTGGTGTTGGGGGGCGGGGGGATTGCTCTAGTGTGTTTCACATTACAATAGGAAACAAATGCCCTTGCCTTTCAAAACAAATGTATGCATGGTAACCGTATTGACACCAGGAGGACTGGAAGGGGAGAGTAGTGGGGGTTGTTGAATTGAACACACACACACACACACACACACACACACACACACACACACACACACACACACACACACACACACACACACACACACACACACACACACTCACACACACACACACACAGACTTCAAAAGCTCTTTGGCTTCGAAAACCTAAGTGATGGAGTCTTGAATTTGCCGTGTTTCCATTTCCCCCTTTCCTGTTTCTTTTCAACTTTTTAAAAAGGGTGTTCTGGGAAACATCAGTAAGAGCTATTGTTAATTTCTGCATTAATGCCTGAATAAAACATCACGGCAATCTTAAAAACTTAAAACACTAACGCTGAATGAAGATGAATCAATACGTGTCAATACATGTAGCAGTTTTATGCCATATATATTACACTGTAATCAAAGTTTAGAAATGTAGCCTGTATGTAGACTGAATGCAGTTGCATGGGTACTCTCTGGTAATTGGAGGTCAATCATCCAATTGCAACATTAACTCTGAGGTTAACGACATTCATTTTGTTTACTTAACGATGGCCCTTTGGTGACAAAGAGATTTATTTTTATGTCCCATTGAAGGAAAATAAGCACATAGTGATTCAGCAAATCTGTACTGAGGAAACTAGGATGTCTGGAGATGTTATATGTATGGCATCCAACAAAGCATTACAAAATACATGAGAATTTTTTTAAAGCTTACATATTTTTCCCAGTTGTATAAACGCTAACAGTGCTAGTGATTCATGACTACGCCTTAACCTCTGACTACACCTTAACCCTTTAACACTGAACAATTGGATTTTAGGTTTGATTTATAGACTGTTTTGTATTTTTCTTTTTTGAAACAAGAAATCTTGAAATAATTAGAGACATCATCAGTGTAATATTTCTTAATTAGAGCAAGATGCCTGAAAATGAGTAACATTTTTATCAGATTGATCTATATGACACTCAATGTAATTTTTAGACATATATTTAAAATACTTTTCAGGTTAATTGTTGAATTTCTCAGTCTATATTAAAATATGCAGTACTTAAAAAGCCAGTGAATCTCTGTTTGAACAAACATGCACATTTTACTCTCCTTTGATGTAATTTTCCCCGATTAATATTTATGCTTATAATATTTAGACAGTTGGTAGAACAGTAAAGGTTTCATATGAAAAAAAAAGTGGAAAATATCATTTAGACATTCAAAGCTATACTCACCCACCACTTTACTATGAATACCAGTACACCTGCACATTTATGCAATCATGTGGCAGCAGTGCAATGCATAAAGATATTCTTCTACAAGTAACTTACAATAGCATGTTTCTACGAGAGAGGGGAAATGTATAAAATCTTCTATTCTTAGCATATGTAAAAACTTTGTTTTATTTAACCCAGCTGCCATGACTTGAGCCACTTAGTCTTTTGAGAGATTTCGATATAATGAAAAAATATTTTAAATTGTGCACAATATTTTGTTACATAATTTGCAACTACTATTATTTATACGCAGCACAAAGCCTTCCTGAGCCAGAGGGCAAACAACATGCATCAGCCAGTACAAGTTCAGCTCGGGTGGTTCACCCATGGAGTTGGTGACATATGTGTAACAAGATGTCAAAATAAGGTCTAAAGCAAAGTTGGGTGGAACACAAATGTGGCTACTGCATAAATGTACTCCAGAGATTCTGTGTGGGAAAGCCAGGGCAAACTTTGGGTTAGCTGAATAGTCTGTAGCAGAGTTCGCCAGTACTTCTGAATGTTCCTCCACTAACAAAGAACAGCATGTTTGACTAAAAGATAAGTAACTACTTTGGCATTAGTATTTTTACTAGTCTTTTCCGTGGCCCAGTTAAAAGCTGTGTCTCTTGGATAAGAGACCCCAATGGATAAACAAGTGTTGACAAGAAGGGCAAGCATTTAACCACAAACCTTTTGTCATCCATTTTAAATACCTATGAGATAATCCTTCTATTCATAGACAATCAGAATTCAAACTTACCACCCATGCGTTCTCTCTCAATCCCTCTGTCTCTCACTCTCTCAAATGTTTTGAACCAGAGACTCCTCATTAACACTTGCACAACATAGTCAGTCTTGTGGCAGGTGCACTGACCTTGCAGACTCTGTAAAGATATCCAATTAACAAGGCCCAAAAAACATGGACAGCGTAAACAGGTGGGGTGGACCACCAGCTCACTTTTTACATTGAACCAGTTGCCCACAGTATGACATTTTGTTGACTTAAGACTGTCATTAAAGATAAAGACAGGCATTGAAGTGGAGCACACAAAATAAAGGAGGACTGTATGTGTAAGCCATGCTACATGGAAAATATGTTTTTCCTAAGAACTGTCATGTGCTATTATCACGTCACTGAATGTAATAAGGTTAGGACAGATGCAAATGCAGTTAAGAGCTTTTATTAAAGAGATGCAGGCAGACAAATCCAAATGAAACAAAAGCGTGGTCAGAAACAGGCAATAGGTCAAGCGATATGCAAATGGGCATTAAACATTCAAGGCAAAAGCAAGTAATGAGAAACAAGAAACATCAAGGACTATGACACAAAACGAGGAACAGGGCACAGACACTTCTTACGGTGATAACACTCAATACTTCGAGACATAAAAGATACACAAGGGATTAAAATAAACATAATGAGGGGTGAAACACAAGACAGCTGAGAACAATGATGTCACACATACAGGAACCAGCCAATGAAAATACAGGGGCGGAGACAAGACAGAAATCATCACAGATGCCCGTGTAGAAAGTAAACAAAGTCAAGGTCACCCAAAAGCATGCGCTTGTGCTTTGAGCTTGCGCATTGAGCTCGCGCATCGGTTTTCCGAGCACGCTGCGTGCTACAGCGCTTAGATTGAGAGGAAATCGTGACATAACCCCATCCCCCCCGACAAAGGTGCTCCTCCCAGAGTGCCAGAACACTCTCCCCTCCCCTGGTGGACCTGGCCCTCTGGGCAAAATGTCTTCAGCTGAACATGGAGACTGAGCGGCATCCTCAGTTGAGCAGGAAGGCAGAGCGGCGTCCTCAGCTGAGCAGGACGGCAGAGTGACATCCTCATTGGGGCAGGATGCCAGAGTGATGTCCTCAGAGTAGCTGGCAGGCAGAGTGATGTCCTCAACGGAGCAGGGTGTACTGAGAATCATTCTCCATTGACTCTGCAGGCTGAACTCAGTTGGCTGTGTTACCAGACTCAGGTGTACGCAGAACTTGGTTGGCCGTGCCAGCAGGATTGGGCGTGAGCAGAACTTGGCTGGCCATGCCAGCATACTCGGGCATGAGCAGAACTTGGTTGGCCATGTCAGCAGACTCAGGCATGAGCAGAACTTCGTTGTCCGTGTCAGCAAGCTAGGACTGGAACTTGGCGTGGGAGGTCGCCTCATCAATCTCAGACTGGAACTTGGCATGGGAGGCCACCTCATCGACTTTGATCAGGAACTTGCCGTGGGAGGCCACCTCGTTGACCTCGGTCAGGAATGTGGCATGGGAGGTCGCCTCATTGACCTCTAGCTGGAACTTGGCATGGGAGGTTGCCTCATCGCCCTCTAGCTGGAACTTGGTATGGGAGGCCATCTCTTCAACCTCAGACAGGAACTTGGCTTGAGGGGCTGTCTCTTCAACCTCGAACAAGAACTTGGCTTGAGAGGCCGTCTCGTTGACCTTAGACAGGAACATGGCTTGGGAGGCCATCTCTTCGATCTCAGACTGGAACTTGTCTTTATGCTGGAGCTCTGGAGTTGAGACTACTTCGTGGGTCTCGAGCTGGAGCTCTGGAGAGGAGGTTACCATATTGACCTCCAACTGGAGCGCAGCAGGTGAGACCACCTCATGGGTCTCAGGTTGAAGCACTGGAGAGGAAGTCACCACATTGACCTCTAGCTGGAGCTCTGCAGGTGAGAACACCTCGTGTGTCTCTGGTTGGAGCTCTGGAGATGAGGTCACCACGTTGACCTCCGGCTGGAGCTCTGCGGGTAGGACCACCTCTTGGACCTCAAGTTTGAGCTCTGGTGTATGGGCCACCTTCTTTGCCTGCATATAATAGGTGGTGAATGACATGGCAGGTTTATCTTCCAGGCTGACCCCCCCAAAAAAAGATGTTTAGCCTTAGATTCTGGACTCCCAAATGCCATTTCCTAGGCTAGCAAAATAAAACTGGCAGTCCACAAGAAAATACCCGGGATAGCCAAAAAATCCATCATAAGTATCTGGGAGCTCAATAGCAGTCTATTGAGGACACTGGATCGAATCCAAGGCTAGCACAGCTTTTTTTGGTTTCCTTGGCATGACGTCTCCTCCTTCTTCCTGCTGCATCCACGGTGCAGAGAAGTACTCTGTCATGTCACTGAACATAATGGAGGTTAGGATGGATGCAAATGCAGTTAAGAGCTTTTATTAAAAAGAGGCAGGCAGGCAAATCCAAATCGTGAAACAAAAGCGTGGTCAGAAACAGACAAAGGGTCAAGCGATCTTCAAATGGGCATTAAACAGGCAAGGCAAAAGTAAAAATCACACCACAGTCTTTTACTGCTGCCCATGATGAAATAGAAAGGCCACCCACAGATACTATTTAATCAGAAAGCTTATTTCTAGCCGCATGTGTTCCTAGTACAAGTACTTCTGTCTTGGCAGAATTAATTAGAAGGATGTTAATAAGCATCCAGTGTCAAATGTCCTTCACACATTTCTCAACTATATTAAGATGGTGTCTCTCATCTGGCTTTGCTGGAACATACGACTATATGTCAGCCTAACAGTGGAGGCTAATACCATGTTTACGAATAAATTTACCCAGAGGTAGTATATATAAAGAAAATGCAGTGGGTCTAAATCTAAACCTTGCAGAACACCAAATGTTACCTTAGTATGTGTAGAGAAGTCACCATTTACATGTATAAACTGATAATGATCACTCAAATAAGACCTGAGCCAGGAGAGGGCTGTTCCCTTAACTCCAAAAACATTTTCTAGGATATCAAGGAGAAAAGTATGATCAATTGTGTAAAAAGCTGCTCTAAGGTCAAGCAACACAAGCATGGAGACACAACCCTGATCAGAGTAGTAGGTCAATTATCACTTTAACCAGTGCTGATACATTTCATGAATGTTATTCCTATGTAGGTATGAGCATAACTGGTGTGCTACAGCCTTTTCTAGGATCTGAACTTCTGCCAGTGGTGCCCCCAGTGCCAGCTCGTTCTTATCTCACTCCCCATCATCTGGTTCCCTTTCAAAATTGTGTTCATGGATCTGGTAGGGCTGCTTCCAAAATCCCCCTGGGGCCATGAATACATTTTGGTCCCATTCTGTATCCTGAAAGACTACATGGGGATCCTGAAAGACCTCCTGACTGACCAAGGTATGCCCATTGTATCAAAGATAATGGCTGATTGCTGCCAGCTTTTGCAGATCAAACACGTCAAGACGTCTATACCACCTACAAACAGATGGGCTGGTTGAGCGTTTCAACCAGATGCTGAAGAGAATGGTGCAATGGGTGGTAGAAAAGGAGGGAAGAAACTGGGACCTCCTCCTGCCCTATGCTATGTGCAAGACATCACAGGCATCAAAACATTTGACCCTGTTTGAACTCCTTTTGTCCTCCTTTGTAGGAGGTACAGGCTGAACAACTGCATACCGACAACCAGTCAGCAGAGCCATGCGAGTTTCAGCCAGGTGAATGGGTGCCTTTGCTACCACAAGTCCTAGCGCTACCTGCAAGTCCCTGGTCCACAGGCAGGGCCTGTACACAGTCCTTGAGTGGGTGGGCCCAGTGACCAAGAACCCAACTTTATCATATTAATTTGCTGAAAAAGTATATTGAGCCTGCCCGGCCTTTCAGTCTTTGTAGCTGTCCCCTCAGAACCCCCAAGGTGAACTGTGGCCCAAAAGAGAGATGATCTGAACCCCTCACAGCAGCAGGAACTAACAGAGCTGGTGGACGACTTCTCAGAAGTGTTCTCAGTGGAGCCCGGACTGACACACCTGGTAGAACACAAAATAAAGACACTGCCGGGAGTGGTGGCTCGACAGCGGCCCTATCAAGTCTCAAAGGCACTGGATTATTGAGGAGGAAATCAGCATAATGCTACGGGATCATCAAAGAATCTGCCAGCCCCTGGTCTAGTCCCATGGTGGTAGTCCTAAAGCCCGATGGTAGTCTCAGGCTGTGTAACAACTTCTGCAAGCTTGGATTTTGATAACTATCCCCTGCCCCGAGTGGATGACCCAGTGGAGCATCTGGGGAGAGCCTGCTTCATATCCACACAATACCAGGTTGTCCCCTTCTGGCTCCATGGAGCACTCGTGAGGTTCCAGCAGCTCATGAATGTTATCCTATGCCCACACTGGCAATTCACAGCAGCATATCTGGATGACCTTGTGATCCACTCCAGCATATGGGTGGACCACCTGCACTATCTCAGGGAGGTCCTGGTTCTAAGGGTCCTCAGGGAAGCTCTGGAAGGTTGGCCTGACAGCCAACCCATATAAGTGGCTGACCGAGGCACAACACCTGAATGCTGAAACAGACACTCTCCAGGCCCTTCATTGTACACACAGATGCACTGTATACAGGTCTGGGCACAGTGCTTTTGCAAAACTTCGATGGAGAGGAACACCTGGTGCTGTACATAAGCAGAAAACTGACCCCAGCAGAATAGTGGGGAAGCTATTGTGTAGCGGCATGTCACCTTGGTCACAGACCATGTGCCACTACAATGGATGGCCAAGGCTAAAGACATCAATGCCCACATAACTTGGTGGTTCCTCTCACTATAGGACTTCTCAGTCCAGGTGCAGCACCAGGTGGAGGCCCACCTGGCACCAAAGACAAGTTGTATGTTTGCCCTGTCGTGTGTATAATGTACCTTAGTTGAAGTTAAGTTGATTTTAATTTATAACAGATAACTACTCTGTACAATTGTAGTGAGCAGAAAAGCATCTAACAATGCACATCATTTCAAATGGGCTAAAACAGCAGAGGACCACATCAGGTTCCAATTCTGTCAGCCAAGAACAGAAAGCTGAGGCTGCAGTGGGTACAGGCTCACCAAAACTGGACAGATGAAGAAGGGACAAACATGGACTGATGAATCTCAATTTCTGCTGAGGTAGTTAGATGGTACAGTCAGAATTTGGTGCCAACAGCATGAATCCATGGACCCAACCTGCTTTGTGTCAACAGACCAGTGTGGTAGAGGTGATGTAATGGTGTGAAAAATGTTTACTTGGCATACTTTGGGCCTGTTAATTCCAGTCAATCATCGCTTGAATGCCACAGCCTATTTGAGTATTGTTGCTGCCCATCCCTTATAGGCCACAATTTACCCATCTTCTAATGGCTACTTCCAGCATGATAGTGCATCATGTCACAAAGCACAAGTTGTCTCAAACTGTTTTTTTGAGCATGATAATGAGTTCAGTGTCCCAGTGGCCTTCCCAGTCACTGGATCTGAATCCAATGGAACACCTTTGGGATGTGGTAGAACTGGAGATTCCAAGTATTAAAGTGCACCTGAAAAATCTGTAGGAATTGTGTGATGCAATCAAGTCAACATGGATCAGAATCTCAAAGGAATGTTTCCCACATCTTGTGAAATCCATGCCACAAAGAATTGAGGCTATTTTGAAAGCAAATGGAAGCCCTACCAGTATTAGTATAGTTTCCTAATAAATTACTTAGTGAGTGTATACAGTACCTTTGTTCAACTGTGTTAGATATGGGTATATCCTACTTGACATGCAGCACAACAGCAGCAGCAATTTGAAGCTATCACAAAGGAGCAGGCCAAGGATTCCTGATGCTGATGCAACTCAAAGGTCCTCCAGCTGCTGAAACCAGCACCCTATACCCAGTTATCTGCTTATTTAGATGCTATAATCATTTATAGTAATTGCCTGTGGCATTTACAACATTTAAGAGAGATCCTAAAATCATAGAGATGGGGGTGAGACTCATAGCAAACCCAAAGAAGTGTGCAACAAGATGGGGGAAGTATTTGGTTTGGGCTTCCACTTGGGAAATGGCCAGGTGCATATCCAAATTGACCTTGTCCTTTGTCTTTGAGAGAAAGAGATGGAGGGGCTGTAATCTTTGAGAGACAGAAACACTATTACCACTGGGAGAAGGAAAGGCTACAATCATTCACAGAAGGGCTGAGATTAAGAGGTCAAGGTGATAACAAGGCTTGCACTTAAGAATAGGTGGAGTCAAAAAGGGTTTGACTTTGGGATAAGGGTATTAAGCAAAGAAAATCTCTTTACTTGATGTGTCATATTCACATGGAGAGATGTGAATCCAGGTTAGCTAGGAAAAAGGTAGAAGAAAAAGAAGAAGAATTGTTAGGTGAGCGATATGGATGCATATTTAGTTAAACAATAGGGGGCTGAGGTGAATGCTGCCTTGAGTCATTCAAAATCTTGGTCTGCTGCAGAATTCCACTGCAGCTTCTTGGGTCACTTCTTCAGTGGAGTTAAAGCAGTGAAGCAGTGAGGGGTGTTGCTATGATGCTGAAACCTTGCATGAACCTCCTATTGAAAGTTTGCAAGTACATGAAAGCATCACACTGACAGTCTTCAGTGGGGGCCAGTTAGTGGTGGCTGAGACCTTGATCCATGAGCACCCCGTCTCAGCCAATGATGTAAACGAGGAAAGTGATCCTAGCCATATGGAACTCACATTTTTCTCCTTTGACCTAGATATGATTTGGCAAGGAGTTTGGCCAGCATCAGTTTGACATGGGCAGTCGACGTGTGTCTCCTTATCTGGGGAATAGATAATGATGTAGGCAATGATGAATTTCCCCAGCATATACCATTGGATGTTGTTAGTCAAACACTAACACGGCTGGTGCCAACGATAGCCCAAATGGCATGACAGTATTCGAAGTGGCCAAAGGTAAAGGTGGTGGTAAAGGTCATCTTCCACTTGTCTCCTTCACAGATCCGCACCAGATTGTATGCACTCCTCAGATTCAATTTCATGAAGATTTTGGCTTGGATTTTAGGGACAGTATTTTACTGTGAGCTGGTTGAGGCCTCACTAGTCTATTCATAGCAGTCAAGCTCTGATGATGTGGAGGGGTGAATATACCCCTGTTTCAGAGCCTCCTTTATTAACTCAATCATGGCTTGAGTTTCTTTGGTAGACAAGGGGTAAATGAAGTTACAGGGTGGCATGGCTCTGGCAAGGAGCTTGATAGCACAATCATGGGGCAGTGTGGTGGTAGTCCACTGGCTTTGACCGTGCTGAAGACTTTGTGGCACTCAGGGGGATTTCCACTTGGGGCTGAGTTTCAGAACTTTCAATGGTTGTGGACATGATTCAGACTAAAGAAACTTGGAGACACTTCTCATAACAATATCTTATATAAGTAAGTAAGTTAGTAAATAAGTAAGTAAGCAAATTTTTATTATAAAGCACATTTAACACAGTGAAGCTGACCAAAGTGCTGAACAGAGTAAAGAAAACTAAAATAGAAAACAGAATAAAACCAAATAAAGACAGACAATAGACAACAGAGCTTGATCATTAAAAGTTTTATAGACAAACAAGAGAATATTAAACTGAATCCTAAAATGGATTGGGAGCCAATGGAGCGATGCTAAAATTGGGGTGACATGATCATATTTCTTTGCCCTGGTCAACAGCCTTGCAGCTGCATTCTGAACCATCTGGAGACAAGCAAGAGATGACTGAGGAAGACCCAAGTACACTGAATTACAATAATCTAAACATGATGTGATAAAAGCATGAATACCCTTCTCCAAATCTTGGAAAGACAAAAAAAGTTTCAAGTTTAGAAATAATCCGTAGTTGATAATAACTATTCTTAACAACTGAATTTATTTGCTTAGTTAAGCATATTTTTGAGTACAGGATGATACCAAGGCTCTTAACCTGGGAAGAAATTTAGGGGAAATGGTTACGAAGCTAATTTGTGAGACCATCTCTCAATCTCAGGGGACCAAAAACAGTTAATTCGGTTTTGTCTTCATTAAGTTGGAGGAAATTATTTGTTAACCATTTTTTAAAATATTGTCCACTGCCAGTAAAATGTCATTTGACACTTTCAACAAAGCAGACTCTGTGCTATGAAGCAGTGAAACCAGACAGTAGTTTCCAATAACTTAGCTGATTTTAAAAACAGTATCAATTGTGACTGCACAACTTTCTCTAACAGCTTTGACAGAAACAATAGCTTAGAGACAGGCTGATAATTATTAAAGCAACCTTCATCCAAACCCTGTTTCTTAAGCAAAGTTTGAACAATAGCATGCTTAAAACAATTTGGGCCCACCCCAGCATCCAAAGATGAATTTATCAACACCTGGATACTGGGGCCAATTACGGAAAAAGTTGCTTTTATAATCACAGAGGCAACAACAACAAATAAAGTGGATGTTATTTTCATCTGGTTAACCAGATCACACAGTTCCTTTAGAGAAACATGTAGAAAATTATAAAAGGAAACCGGTATAGCCAGCGAATACAGGGACAGGTCTGAGAACTGCAGTGAAGGATGAACAAATGGCTATTAATTTATCAGCAAAAAACATTAAAAATCTCTCAAAAAGTTCAGCCGATGATTCCCCATGGAATTGGCAACTCGGATTAATTATTGAATTTATCATAGTGAATCAAATCTTAGGTCTATGACAGTGTGTAGTAATTAAATCAGAGAAATACTGAGAACTAGCTGACTTTGCTGGAACCATTCTGAAACTTAAACAGACAATCTTTAAAAATCTCAAAAGACATACTTAAACGATCATGCTTCCATCTCTGTTCTGCTTTACGACAAGCCTGTCTGAGAGAACGAGTATTATCGTCCAGACTGTAATAAGACTTTTTCTTTGGTTGTGTCAGCTTTAAAGGAGCAATGGAATCTAAAATATTAGAGCAAAATGTGTAAAATAAGGCAATCAAATCATCACACCCAGAAGAAGACTCTGCAGCACCCAAGATAGATTTTTCAACAGCATTAGCTTGATAACTTTCACTAAACTGAAAGGCAGTGAGTGAATTAATAAAATGGGAGTAATAGCCTGAGGGCCTAGTCACAACGGCAGAGCAGGCAGCAGGGACATTACAAACAATGGGCTTGTGATCAGAGAAGGAAGCATTTTCAATATTAACATTATCAACTGTGATTCCATATGACAATATAAGGTCTAGAGTATGACCAAGGGCATATAACCAGGGTGAGATCTCCTTCTCCTTTTGTGGGTCATGGGTTTGTATTCAGGGGAACCAGAACACCATGGGGAACTTGGTAATGACTGTGATGAGGAGGGATAGCCGTTTCTGGTGCATGGCACTGATGTGGAGGGTTACGAGTTTGGTGCAGTGGGTGATCAACCCCCCAATGGGGCCTCTGTCCAATGCTTGGACATGGAGAGGATGTTGAAGTGGCTGAAGGGGTAGCTGGAGCTTCTTAATGAGGGTGCCATCTATGAAGTCAATCAGAGCTGTAATGTGACATTCTCTGACTGTGTGATCTGAACAGGGAGTACAAAATTTTGGTGAGAAGAATTTGTTTGAAGGCCTAGAGGAGCAGTGTGCTAATTCATGCTGAGCCCTGCCACAGTAATAGCAAAATTTCTCCTTCTGACACCTTTGCTATTCCACATGGGTTATCTTGGCCTGGCTTAATTGCATGGGTTCTGTGGAGTGGATTTCAGGAATCAGGATGGTTTGATCCCTAGCTTTGATACCTCCTTGATTCCGAAGCATTATGTTGAAAAGAATAGACATGTTCATAAGTGAGTCAAGGGTGGCTGTGTCATCCCAGCATTCCAGTTCCGTGAGGATCAGTGTTGAGTCCCTGACTATGCACTGCCTTGAGAGGCAGCTCATTCCAGCCACTTCCAGTTTCTAATGTGTGGAAGTTCAGAGCAAATACAACAGTGCTTAGGCTGCCCTGGTTCAGTCTCTCTTAATCTTGTTGCCCTCAGAGGACCCTCAGAGGGGTCAAATACCAATTGGAAGAGCTGAAGAAAGTGCTTGTAAAAAGCCATGTGCTCACCCCCTTGGAACCATAAAGTTGTAGCCCATACGAGTGCTTTGTGGGTCAGTAGGTTGATGATCTGGATGATCTTGGTGTGCTCAGGAACTCCTTCTTGGCCTGAGAAGTAGAGTGAACACTGGAGTAGGAAGCCTACGCATCAACCATATACAGCTGGTACAGTACACAGTGAAATGAAACAACCTTCCTCCATGACCATGGTGCTACATAAAACACACTAACCACATGAGATGACAGAGAACTAAATAGGATCTATAACATTTTTACATAAACATACAGTCCTCAAGTTATGTGTCATGTAATGGAGGCACAGACATATTAGTAAATAGAATCATAAAACACTTCCACTTGCCTTAATGCTATGCTAGAGTTGTATTTTTAGATCTTGTTCTGCATATCAAAACAGATCCTATTGCAAAGGTTATCTGATCTTAGTGTTGGCTTATATGGCTGGATCATTTTATGGATAAGTAACTGTAATTCTGAAAGATCACATGGAGAGTATTTTAATGGCAACAGGTCTAATGAACTTATGTTAAATACATGTACAACAAAGAGGTCACCCATTGTCACCCATACTATTAGCCATTTATACAAATGAGATGCAGATTCAAGATTCCACAGCTCATTTATATAAATAAGCTGACGATATGGCTCAAGTAGGTTTACTGCAGGAAGGAAATATAGACAGGAAGTTATCATATTCTAACTGTAATGTCAAAGTACTTATTAATGTGGTTCAAATACAGTTACAATAAAAATTATTCAACCCCCACTGCAAATCAGGTTTATTGTCAAAATGTACAGACTTTCAGATCTTTGCAATGAACAATCAAACAAAAGCAATTGAAACAGTTCAACATAACAATTGCTTCAAGTTGTTTCCCCAAATTCAACTTAAAATGCAAGTTTTTTAATAATTTCTCCAGTTTCAAAATTAGTCAACCCCTTCATGACAAGCATCTTTAGTACTTAGTAGAGCACCCTTTTGCTGTTATGACCTGCTGCAAACGAGATGCATAGTTTCTGGCAGCATTCCTGAGGAATCTTAGCCCATTTTTCAAGAGCAATGGCCTCCAGTTCAATAATATTCTTGGGTTTGCATGCTGCAACCAACTTCTTCAAATCGCACCAGAGATTTTCTATGGGGTTCAAGTCAGGTGACCGTGATGGCCCTGTAGTATCTTTCAGGACTTCTTCTGCAACCAAACCTTGGTGGAATTTGAGGTATGCTTGAGATCATTGACTGTTGGAAGGTCCAATGTCACCCAAGTTTCAGCTTCCTCACAGATGGCATGATGCTTTCTCCTAGGATTTCCTGATACTTCAGTGAATCCATCTTGCCTTTCACACGCTGAAGGTTTCCAGTGCCAGAGGATGCAAAGCAGCCCCAGAGCATCTCAGAGCCACCACCATGCTTAGCTGTGGACAGAGTGTTCTTTCTTCATTCTTCGTTCTCAAGGCTGAAAAGTTCCAGTTTTGTTTCATTGCTCCACAGAACAGAATCCCAAAACTTCTGTGGCTCATTTATATGATTTTTAGCCAACTTTTCTTGTGCTTTTGGGTCAGTAGTGGTGTACATCTTGGAGTTCTGGTATGGAAACCTTCTGCCTTTATTACATGGCAATAAGTCTTGCTGCAGGTCTTTTGCTGTCACTTGAGTGTTTTTCACAACCTGCATTCTCAGAAATCTGGTTGCAGCTGTTGATAGCTTTCTTTTTCAGCCCCGTCCAGGTATTTCATATATTTTATACCCCTAGCCAGTTCAGGTATTTCATGTGTTCCAGCTCAAGCACACCTGTGCAACTAATGAAGCCTTTGATTAGTTGCATCAGGTGTGCTTGAGACAACACCTGTTTTGCATATTTGTGCTGTTGTAAGGGATTCTATTCAGGTGGTTGAATAATTTTGAATCTCAAGAAATCATTATAAGTTGCATTTTCAGTTGAATTTGGGGAAACTACTTGAAGCATTCGTTATGTTGAACCATTTCAAATACTTTTGTTTGATTTGTTCATTGTAAACAGCTGAAAGTCTGTAAATTTAGACAATAAACCTGATTTGCAATGCAGGTAGAATAATTTTGATTGCAACTGTAGATCTATTGTTATAAATGCAAGTAAAACTAAGGAGTAAATTGTCATCAACAAAAATATTCTGTGCTCCTCAAGCCAAGTAAAAAATTGATAACAAATATGTGGAAATTGTGGACAGGGCTAAATTCATGTATGTTTTCGGCGAATCATTTTCATCAGACTGTTTTGGGAATGAGGGTCAATATAAAGCAGGATTTGCTAAAAAATGTAATTCTCAAGCATGGATCAGTACCAACTGTTCATGATCCAGTTCATGAGTTATCGCCCTTTATATTTTGTGAATGTTTGCAAATCACTTTTCCAAATGTGCTTGTTAGCAGATTCCACGGCTAATGTGGCTGAAGTTACCATTGTCTCTGACTGCATTCACAGAGACCAAAGCTATGTCATCATTTTTATTATTAACCCGAAAACACTTACTGTCTATATAATTTATAACCGCACCTTTATTATGCACAATACAGTAAGGTGATTGTCTTTTTCAAAACTGTGTACATTTTGTCCGAATAATTTTGGTAGCCGAAGCACAAGCTGTAAAGGCACATCTGCTGTAGTATCCGAAGCGCAAGCTGTAAAGGCACAGCCCTCTTCCGGAAAGGGGGCGGGGAACAGTAGGACATTTGCATGTAAATGACACACTAAAAACAGCGTGTTTTTGCTTCCACCCAAAAAGGGGCATTTACAGCATGGTGTAATAAATGATCCATAGTGTATTTTGACACATTCTGGGGACACCTCAGACATATATTACATATTGTAAAAAAGTTCATAATAGGTCTCCTTTAAATAAATAAATAAACAAACTTTACTATATAGGCCTTTAATATCAAGGTTTGCACACAGCCACATCTAGTGGTCTGATGTTACACGCAACAGCAAAAAACAGCTAAATCGTCTTTAAAAAAGAAATTAACATGAAAAGCAAACATCTTTTGTAATATATCTAATTTATTAATTTTTAAAATGTTTATATAGAAAAACAAGACAAATATACTGATTATAGCTCACGTGCCGCATCACAATATTAAGTGATTTTGATATTGACTTGAGCTGATATTTTAGTTTAAATATATAAGCACACCACATGGAAATTGTTGGCAAACATTTGATGCTTTTTGAAACAGTACCTATTAATAAAGTTGATACACTATCAAATAACACATTATATAATGTAGTAATTGTAGTAATTTTCACACTTTAAATAAACAAAAAACAGCTGTCACATGGAAAAATAAGTACACCCCTACATTTATCACACTTTCAAATCTATAAAATTAGAATGAGTAGTCCAAGATTGGGTGAAAATGATTAGACCCTGCTTAGGGAGTGCAGGTGGAACCTGTCTTATTTATATCCCCACTCATATCTAGTGTCTGGTGTTCCATTTGCTATTGAGGTGTGTGGTGTCATCCTGTCAAGATCTAAAGAGTTATGTAAGGCCTTCAGAAAAAGGTTGTGGATGCCTGTGTGTCTGGCAAGGGATTTAAAAAGATCTCCAAATAATTTGAAATGCATCAGTCGTCTGTAAGGAAAGTCATCTACAAATGGCTTCAAATGACTGCCAATTTGTCCATGACTGGCTGTCCCACCAAATTCAGCCACGAGCAAATGATCTGATGCAAAAAGAAGTCTCCAAGAACCCCAAGGTTTCATCACAGCATCTGCTACCATTGCCACCGGCTTGCTCAATTGGGATAAATTCACACATTTAAGATTTTAAATTTATCCCAATTGAGCAAGCCGGTGTCGTCGGTGGCAAGGAAAAACTCCCTAAGATGTTAAGAGGAAGAAACCTTGAGCGGAACCAGACTCAGAAGCGAACCCATTCTCATCTGGGTAACAACGGATAGTGTAAAAGTAAAGGAAAGTTCATTATGGTTTAATATGAAGTCTGTTTGGCCTTAGAACCCGTTGGTTTCCATATGGATGGTAGGGACATGTCCCTACCAATATTTGCACGAACTCGTTCGCATTATCTTTGGAGTGAAGTCATGTAAATTCCATAGCATACTCTCCCAGAAGCTCCAGGATTTAGGCATGCTAGCATTTGATTGGCTGAAAGGGAGGAGCTATCTGAAGGCTCACCTTATGTGCAAATATCGAACTGCCAGTGTAGAGTACAGACACGGAGGCGAGGGCTCATCAGCTGACAAAGGTAACCAAGTTATCAAGGCTGTCAATCCATACCTTAAGCATGGGTGAGAAATTTAGTCTTTCAGATGACTTTACTCCTTTTCCTCTATTGCCTGCATGGCACAGCATACATTTATGTATTTTGTTTTGTACTTTGTAGAAATCATGCCACCAAAAAAAAACAATGAGACATCAGGAGCTTTTTCCCCCACCCAAAGCGTAAGTAATGGGTAGTAAACTAACTGTCCAGTAGCCACATTGATTTAAAATGAAAACCTGTTAGCGACCACACGTCACCAGCCTTGCACTGCGGAAAGTAATATCAACTGATGTTAGTTAACCATGTTAGGTAGCGTTAACTAGCAAGCTAACCCTGGCTTCTGTCATCTGCAGGCTAGCAGTCAGGTTGCTAGCTGGAACATAAAATAGGTGCATATATGAAATTATGTTGAGTTGAATTTTATTCTAGAAATCCCATGAAAATGTCATCATTTAATTAATTAGTTTGTATGCAGGAAATGCAGCAGCAGGCTGAAATAGAGCATTATGAAACAGCTGCATCTTCAAGGTTTCAGGTGAGGTCCTAATTATGAATTGTATTTTGGAATTGTAGGGAGGCATCAGCATTAAATCAGTCTTTAGGATGTTCAGCAAATATACAGTATAACCTTTGAAAGTCAACATATTGGTCATGAGTTTGTTTTGAAAAAAATCTTACATCAAAACAACATAAGATCTTATTCACTCAATATTAACATTTCCCTCAAAAATAAATGGGATCCAAAGTTTAACTATATGTTTATGTATCTTCATCAATGCAAAATTTTATTACACATAGGAAACTCAGAAATCAAGTAGGCCTAAAGATGCTATAGGGCAGGTTGAGGGAGAAACAGCAGACCTTCGGGGCTTCAGGTGAGGTCTTAAAATGATACTGCAATTAAACATAGGCCTATATGAAGAGTTCATTTGCAAAAACAGATATCTCCATTCTTATAAATATTTAAAAATCAGGTTTTTTTTAATTGCACATTCCAGGTAATATCAATCAAACTGCAGTTGGGTTGTTTTAATTAAGTGAAAATAAATGTAATCAAAACAACCCAGTTGCAGATTGATTTGTATTACCTGGAATGCACAATTTAAAAAATGATTTATGAAAATGAAATAAAATGGTGGATATCTGTTTTTGTAAATGAACTCTTCATATGCTATTATGGATTAACTGTAAATGACCAATTTACATGTATTGTAAGTACCATAGTTTACCTATTTTAATGTTAACTTAGTTGCAAGTTATTATAACACAGGATGCAAAAGTATAATTTGCAAATGTTGATACAGACCAGGTTAAGTTTATTTTTCTCTTTAGGAGTCTCTTTAGAGACTTTAGTATGAGTGAGGATGATCCTGAACAAAGTTAGTGTAGCAGTGTCATGGACATGGGGAGTAAGCCATACCAGCCTGATCCAAAATTCATCGAAGTACAGCAACTTCCAAACAAGATTTTGCTGTTTCAGGCGAACTGGTACAGTTAGTATTCATGGCTTCACTACAGTCCAACACTGAAAAAGGTTCTTTGTTTTGAGTGTGTCAAAGCATACACCATAAAAAGACCACTTTGGAAAAAAGAATGACCCTGCCTTCTGCACAAAGGGTTTCAATAATAAAAAGAATGCCACAGGTAGCTTTAGTCGCCACCAAGCCAGCAAAGCACACCACCATGCAGTTACAATAAATGCCTAGGAGCAAACGCCAGTTCACACACAAATATTAAGTGCATGGGCTAAAACACAGGAAGAGGCAAGGCACTGTTTGGAGAAAATAATGGGTGCTATAAGGTATCTTGCTAGGCAGGGAGTAGCATTTCAAGGACATGAGGCAAATGAAGGGAATTTGTACCACCTTGTGAAGTTACTTGCAAATGATGACCCTGTTCTTTCCTCTTGGCTCACCCGTTGCCATGATTATGTCAGTCCAAAATGCCAAATTAATACTTAACCTTGCTTGGTAATACAATTGTCAGAGGCATTGCAGCAACAATCAGGTCCTTACCAGTGGTTCAGTTTTCAGTTATAATAGATGGCACTCAGGATATACTGGGCAAAGAGCAAATTTACATGCGTTTTAGATATGTGGAGCAAGACCTGGTGCCACAGAAAGTCTTTGTGGGATTGTATGAGGTGCCAGGGACAACTGGTGAGCAGATAGCCAAACTAGTCATTGATGTGCTCCTGAGATTGAATATTCCAATTTCAGGCTTACGAGGTCAGACATATGATGGCGCTGCTAATATGGCAGGGAAGGGCTCAGGGGCACAGGCAGTGTTGAAGAGGGAACAGCCATTGGCTCTGTATGTGCATTGTGGTGCACATTCTGTAATGTGCACCACATTACATCTTAGCAACCAATCAGGGAAAGTCAAGGGGCTATTGGCTGGACAGGCAACATCAGAGGGGCATAACAAAACAGTGAAACCTCTGTGTCCAACTAGGTGGACAATGTGTGGACAAGCTGTTGATACAGTTCTTAGTCAGTATGAGGCTATGTTGTCCAGTTTGGAGGAAATAGCCTCAGTTGGTTCTGACTCTGGCACAAGGGCCAATGGTCTCCTAGATAGCTTCCAGAAGGGCGAGACTGTTCTTCGACTGCTGGTAGCATCAGAGGTATTGGGAGAGCTTGAGTGCCTAAACAAGTCATTGCAAAAGCAGTCGCAAACAATTGAGGGCATGTAGGCTGCTGTTGACTATGTTAGCTCAACTCTTCAAAAAAAAGAGGAATGAGGAAAAGTTTGAAGAAGTGTTTCATAAGGCAGTGTCAATGACAGATTCCATGGGTATTGAGCCAATTCAAATCCCTCACCAAAGAAATCCCCCCAAAAGATTCACTGGTAGGGCTTGTCAGCATAAGCCAAAAACACCAGAGGAATACTATAGGATAGAATTTTTCAAGGTGCTGGACAGTTTGTATGTTCAATTCAAAGAATGGTTTAACCAACCAGACTTGAAGATCTTGAAAGAAGTTGAGAATGTTCTCCTTACTGGGCAAATTGATGATGTCATTGGACAGTATCCAAAGATAGTTTGAAGGTTCAGCTGCCAGTGTTTCTCTAAAAGAATACCTACATGTCCAGTAGCAAAGCTGCAGATACCCTAAGAGGAATGCCAAGTGAGGTAAGAGGCTTATTCGATGAGGTTGAGAAGCTTGTTAGGGTGTTAGTCGTCCCTGTGGCCTCAGCTGAAGCAGAATGAAGCTTTAGTGCACTCAAAAGATTAAAAACTTGGCTAAGTTCTACCATTTCTCAGCAGCGCCTTAATAATGTAGCTGTATGCCATGTACATCAAGAGGCCCTTGACCAAGTAAATCTTAAAGATATTTGCCAACAGTTTGTATCTGTCAATGACCAATGTAGGCATCTGTTTGGATTGTTTAAATAAACACCAAGGATTATCATGAAGAATGTTGATGTTGGATGCAAAACATTTTTTTTTCTCTTTTCCATTAACACGTAATTTCATAGTTTACTTTCTTTTAGTCTTTGATCTGTTGCTTTGTATAATTTGTATTTAAATATAAATACAGATATTAATGTAAACATAGATGTTATCTTATAATAAACCAGTTGGTTGTCAACATTAAACAGTACTTTTTTTTCCCGGGTGGGTGTCGCTACCAATATTGAGACCAAACCTACACCCTAGCAAACCACAGTGAGTGTGTCCATCTGGAATCGGAGTAGATGAGAGCTCCATCCAGAAGTAGGGCATCCGAATGGATCAGGCAGGTCCGGAGAGCAGAAAGGATCAGGATCTCTAGTATCTCCATAAAATTGTGTGTGGCTCAACAGAAGGAGCGAGGGAGAGAAGAGATTGTTAGGACTGTGCATTGTGTAACAGAAAGTCTACTCATGGTAGGCTTGAGTAAACAAATATGTTTTAAGCCTAGACTAAACACTGAGACTGTGTCTGAGTCCCGAACACTAATTGAAAGGCTGTTCCATAACTGTGGGGCTTTAAAAGAGAAAGCTCTTCCCCCTGCTGTAGCCTTTGCTATTCGAGGTACCATCAAATAGCCTGCACCTTTTGATCTAAGTAGGCATGGTGGATCATAGAAAACCAAAAGTTCGCTTAGATACTGTGGCACGAGACCGTTTAGTGCTTTATAAGTTAATAATAGTATTTTATAATTAATGTGTGATTTCACTGGGAGCCAATGCCGTGTTGATAAGATCGAGGTGATGTGGTTGTATCTTCTGGTTCTAGTTAGGACTCTAGCAGCTGCATTTTGGACTAACTGACAGACAACTACTGGACTAACTGACAGACAACTACAGACAATACTCTGATTAAGTAACTATCATGTAAACAGCAATTATTGATTATTATTACCTTAATCCGGCTAAAGTCATACTCGAAGTAAACACAAATCGAATTAAGACACGTGGAGTATTTCTATTTAGTCACATTATCGAAGTGCATTATAGACAAGTACACACCTTAATCACACTATTAACGTCATATGGGAGTTTTCACCACATTTTGTGACAGGACACATACACACATGGTCAACCATTTGATGGCAAACAAGAGAGCATGGCTGCATCTGAAACCGCATTCTTACCTACTATATAGTTGGCAAAATACATGTATTTCATTGTTGGCATATTTTATACGTATATTTCAGCTACTACATAGCAAGTAAGTGTGCGGTTTCGGACACAGTCCTCCATTTGCACATATAGCATGACAGAAATTAACTGCACTTGAATCTTTCGTAAAATTAAAAATGAAACACACAAAACTGTATCTCTCTTTCTAACAGCAGCGCCAACTATTGCTAGGGATAATCGCATGCAATCATAGTGTTACCTGATTAAAGATTGAAAATAAAGCTAAACAAACTAATTAATAATAATAATAATAATAATAATAATAATAATAATAATAATAATAAAAGATGTACTCTCCAGGGGTGTTAGCTGGACTGTTAATCATTTGGGTATGTGAAGGCTACTTCATCTTGAATGTGAGGGCTAATTGCTTAAAAAATGTGAAAACCGGAGAAGGAAGGGTTTGGATTTGATTTACCATATAATCTGCACATGAATAATCCTATTATATGAGATACCCATTTCCATTATTACTAGGCCTACATAATGGAAACTGCATGTGAAATTGAGGTCCAAAACCAGTTCCATGGTACTTCGAGGGACATCATCCTCAGCAATCTCCAGGCTGCACTGCTTGGGGTTGTCCTCATTGGCACAATATAGCCTCCAGTTGAGGAGAGCTCCATCTAGAGGTAGGGCATCAGAATGGATCAGGCAGGTCCAGAGAGCAGAAAGGGTCAGGATCACTGACATCTCCATATCTTTATGTGTAGCTCGACAGAAGGAGAGAGGGAGGCGGAGGTAAAGAGAGTGAGAGATTGTTAGGTATGCTTACTATACCGTAATGTATAAGACTGTGTACGTTGCATACAAGAAAGTTAATTCAAGGTAAGCTTGAGTGAAGAAATATGTCTTCAGCCTGGACTTAAAACGGAAAAAATTGGTAGTAAAATGGTACAAGTAGTAAAACGTACTTTTTTTTAACGAGAAAAATAACATTTGAGTGCAATGTTCTCAGCTCTGCTAAAAAAAAAAGTATGGATGCTGTGGTAATTTACCTGTCAAGGTATGACATGATCAAACAAAAACTTGGATTTATCATAAACTTTGCCACAGGTGTTATTGTTTTCAGGACTACCAGACCAATAAAGTTAGGGCTGCAACTAACGAGCAGTTTCATAATCGATTAGTTGGCCAATTATTTTTTTGATTAATCGGCTGGTGGGCAAACTTTCGGTTCCATTTTTTCCCGTTTATTTAAAATAAAATCCACAAAGTGAGTGTAACAAATATAAACTTCAGACTAAAATGTTATATAATTGAACAAACGGTTGTGTAAGACTGAAAACAAGCCAATACACACACAGGTAATTATTACTAATTTAGGACTGTAGTTTAATTCAGTGTTTTTTGTGCATCCATAAAAAATAATGCATAAGTAATGCATTATTTTTTATGGATGCACAAAAAGCACTGAATTAAACTACAGTCCTAAATTAATAATAAAAATGCATGTAAAAGTGAGGTTCCCTTTCAAAGGGAACTCCATGTTGCGAATGCTGTGAGTAGCGCCCTCGCACATGACTAGTATCTGAAGCTTGTGTAACATCATGCCTATTTAAAGGCTTGCCGTGATCAGGTGACGTGGCAATAAGCGCGTTGCATGATATATAAATGTCACCTGTGAACCGTACCATCAGCCTCTATTATCTGAAGCGAAGACGCAATTCACATGCATGCCCCAGTATGACCAAGTTATGCAACGTCTCGTTCCCTTCTCAGGGAACAAGGTTACATGCATAACCCAGACGTTCCCTTTCAAACGGAACTCCATGTTGCATTAACTGAATGCTGCGGAAATGAGACTACACACTCCGTCATACTGAGGGTACAGCCTGTTCAAAAAGATCCGAGCCCGAGGGTCAAGGCAAGGCACTCGAGCCCAGGCTGGGCTCGATATCCAGGCTGTAAAATCAAATGAATGTGTGAGGTGTAGACCACCCTGCCACAACACACACATCCTGTTAGGATACCCCTTTGGACAAAGCCTTTGAGGAGGCGACCCCCCTAGTGAAATGAGCCCTTATGCCCAGAGACATAGCAAGACCGCACGCCTCATAAGCAATAGAGATTGCTTCCACTATCCAATTAGATATACACTGCGTCAACACAGCGTCACCTCTATTGTCGCCGCCCAAGCTGACCAGCAGCTGCTCTGACTTGCACCACAGTGGACGCAAGTACAGAGAACCCTTACTGGGCACAGTCAGTGCAATTTCTCTTGTGAAGCGTGTGAGGAACGGAGGAGGGCAGAAAGCCTGCAACACTACTCGCTGGGCAGCAGATGCAGGAATTTTAGGAACATAATACAGCCTAGGATACAGGAAGGCCTTGGCTAATCCATGGGGAAAGTCAAGGCAGGAAAGGGCAACAGAGATCTTGAGCTCTGCTACTCGCTTGAGATGTGTCAGGGCCAGCAGAAGAGCTACCTTTAGAGTCAGAAGACTCTCAGAGGCTGACACTAAGGGCTCAAATGCAACACCTGGCAGAACATCCAGGACCACAGAAAGGTCCCAGGAAGGTATGCCTGGTCTGCAGATGTGCCTCAGCTGCCTGACACCACACATAACCCTCGAAGTTAGAGGATGTTACCCCACAGAGGCTCCATCAATCGGGGCGTGGGTGACCAAAATGGCGGCCATGTAGACCCTGATTGTAGGAGGAGCCAACCCCACCGAGAAATGTCCTTGTAAGAACTCCAGGACTGTAGCTATTGCGCAGTTCGCTGTGTCTTGCTGACGTTCCTCACACCAAGAGACAAAACGTTGCCACTTGAGCGCACGCAATTTCATCATGGATGGTGTTCTAGCATTCTACATGGTCTCTACAACCTCAGTTGTGAGACCAGAATCTATGAGCTAGTGCCCCTCAGGGGCCAGACCCACAGTTCCCATAGTTCCAGCCGAGGGTGATAAATCAGCCCTCCGGCTTGAGACAGTAGATCCCTGCGGATGGGAATGTCTGAAGGAGTGCTGTATAGCAGGGATATAGTCTCTCAGAACCATATTCAAGCTGGCCAATAAGGTGCTACTAACCGCAGACTTAGACATTGTTGGTGAACTCTCGCTAGAACTTGTGGGAGCAGAACGATCGTGGGAAAAGCATATAGATGTGACCTTAGCCACATGTGCACCATGGTGTCCAGCCCTAATGGTGCGGGAGGGGTGAGGCGAACCACAGTGGGCAGTGCTGTCTCCTCGGAGGTGAATACATGCAGTCCCGCTTTGCCAAAACTCCACCACTTGTGGATGGAACCACCAATCCCTGGGCCTCAGCCCCTGCCTCAACAGGATGTCTGCCCCCACATCCCAGTTGCCCAGACTGTACATTGCCCTCACTGACAAAAATGTTCCCTTTGCCAAGAGAATATTTAGTTGCGCCTGCCTGAACAGGGGGCGCGAACATAATCCTCCCTGATGGTCGATATATGAGACCACCGGTGTGTTGTCCGTCAACACATGGTGACCTCTCAATTAAGGAAGAAAGAATTTCAGTGCTAGAAATATGGCCCGCATTTCTAGGCAATTTATATGCCACTCCAGATGAGGGCTGCTCCAGAGACCGTGAGCTGGACAGCCATCCAAGACCACGCCCCAGACCACGAGGGAGGTGTCTCATTACCGTCTTGCGATAAGGAGACACCCCTAGAGTGTGACCCAAGGCTAGAAACTGGGGACACTTCCAAATTCTCAGAGCACGTAGGCATTGCCGCGTGACATTGATTACTCTGAGGTTTCGTCCTGAGATGAAACCCCCAACTTTTCAGCCACCACAAAAACGGTCTCCTGTGCAATAGGCCCAATGGTATGACATAGGCTGCTGCTGCCATAAGCTCCAACAGTCTATTGTAGAGACTGGAGGGGATGCCAAGATTTAACCTTATCTTGCTCAATGTTGATAGGATTGACCCTACGCTTGTTGGGGATAGAAATGCCCTCATCATAGTAGAATACTTATAACCCCTAGAAATGTTGTCCACTGTGCTGGAGAAAGCATACTTTTCTGAGGTTCAACCTGAGCCCTAAGCTCTTCATGTGGGTGAGGACAACATTTGAATGTTGACCCGCCAGTTCCCTGGATCGTGCTAGAATTAACCAGTCGTCCAGGTAGTTTAGTACACAGATGCCCTGGAGTCACAATGGAGCCAGAATGACATCCATGCATTTTGTGAAGGTGCAAGGGGATAAAGCTAGCCCAAAGGGAAGAACCATATTAGTAACACATATTAGTATGTGTTGCCTCCAAATGCAAACCTCAGTAACTTCCTGTGACTGGACAATATTTCTATGTGGAAATCTGCACCTTTTAGATCTATCGTCACAAACCAGTCCTCAAACTGAATCTGTGGAACGATAAGTTTGGGCGTCAGCATCTTGATCCTGAATGTCTGAAGAGTACAGTTCAGATGATGCAGAACTAAAATTGGCCGCATACTCCTCTCTTTTCTTGCGGACCAGGAAAAAACGGCTGTAAAAACCTCCCTCCCTCAGGGAACGGGGTACATGTTCTATGGCCCCTTTGTCCAAGAGGGATCTTAGTTCCTTCGCTAACGCAGTCAGTCTGTCTGTGCTGACTACTATGGTGAGCACACCTCTGTCCCGGGGGAGTTGAGCTCTGAACTGGACCCGCTAACCCATTTCTACTGTAGACAGAACCCATGGAGACACATTTGGCAGTAGTTACCACGCTGCCAGATGGTCTTTTAGTGACGTTAACTTTTCTACATTCTATTGGAGGGAAAGCATCAGATTTCTGTTGCCCTGTGACAGCTTGCTGACCAGAGAACACTGAAAACTTGGGACAGCCATGGCTAGGGGAGGCCCTACAGTAGTACTGGAGGCTAACTGCCCTAACAACCTCATACATCTCTCCACGGCCTCTCTCAGGGCCGCTCCTCTGTTGTCTGCTTGGTCTTTATGACCATTCTGAAGTAGGCCTAGTAGCAGGCCGCGACTGTGGCCGCCCGGTTCCCTGGTTGTCTCAGGGGTGAGGCAGGCAGCCATATTCGCCTTCTGTGCCTTCCTCACACTAGCACTGGCCCAGGCTCCACTCGTGGATGCCTGGTGAACTTGACACAACAGGGAAGGAACTGGCTGAATGGCACCATATGTTGAGCTTACTCAGCAGGTCTGCTTGTAGGCCTGCAACACTTCCATTGTCTGCAGTGACTCACAAGCAAGACACACTACTGCATAGGCCTTGCCCACCAACGCCACAGTGGCCCTACATGGCTTGGATAGCAAAGCTAGCCCCCAACTTACCTGCCACCGATGGAGAGAGGTTGCCCCTCCCTAGACACGTCACACAGAAAGCATGCAGTCCTCCCCATGATGAAATGGGAGCAAAGCGTAACACACTCCCTGAAATCTCTAACTCATACTTTTCTCCCTTTTTTTTAAGGACTGAAAAGAAAAGAGATTTTTCTTAATTTTTTTGGAAATGATGAGAAGAAGTGAGTCTTTTTGCAAGCATTACACAAAGGACCGACATGCAGTCTCACTGAAGATAATAAGGCTGGCGGCACAGTTCACAGCTGTCATTTATATATCACGCAACACGCTTATCATCACGGCAGGCCTATAAATAGGCATGATGTTACACAAGCTTCAGATACTGGTCACACACGAATGTGCTTCCTACAGCGTCCAGCTAACGCAAGGTGGAGTTCCCGTTGAAAGGGAAAATAACTTTTTATATGCCTTTAGGCATATTGTTTTCCTTCTGTTTACTTTTGATCATAGTGTTTTAATTAGACATTACAGATCTTACTTGCGCTCCCACTGTGCATCACCACGTCTACTCCACGATTGAGGAGCAACGTGGCCTCGTTACTAATACATCACTTCCGTTATAATAAACTACAGAAGTTACACTGCAAGCACGCTAATACAGCATATAATGACAAACTGGAATTACACCAAATCTTTTAAGCAACTTGCAGCAGTTAAGTACAAATTCACTGGTACGTACTGTATCATGACATAAAAATTGTTTTCTAGCTTGTTAAATGCAAACGTTTAAAAAAAATAAAAATAAAAAAGTCACTGGGGATGCCTGCATATATCAATAAATTAATAAAGCCCCTTTTACCCCCCACCCACTCTCTGGATAATTTCCCTTATAAAAGAATAATTCACACACAGTGTAAGCTCTACAGAATTTTTTTTTTTAATACATTTGATTGCATTAATTGTATTTTACGATATACCCGGCCAGTTCCAATGTAAATTTAAGAACTTTTTATAGGAGTTAAAGTGAATGACATAATGAAAATAGTATTGTTATTCTACTCCATTAGTCTTCCATTCACTTTTGCAGGCCTGTCTTAAGGAAGCTGTGGCACAGCCAGGTTTGTTTGGAGAGGAGAAAGCAGAAAAGCAAACACCATTCATCCCCCAAACACAATCCATTTTCCAAACTTCATCTATCTATCTATCTTCCAAAAGAATATCTTGTCACACCGGTATCAGCACAGCCTATTAACTACAGATGGGCTGGTTCTTTGACATCATATCAAAACTAACAATGTAAATTGAGTTTAAAATGAATTAAGAAATAAATGGATAGACTATTCAAAACTATTCACAACACAATCTATGTGAATGACGCAGGAAAATTCTGGAGAAAGATATACAATCCTTTCATTGTTCCTCCAGAAACTTTCTTTAATACTCCATAATATTTCCACTCTCTATGGTATTGGAAGATCGAATAGGTTTATTAAAATGTCACACTAAAATATCTAATCTGGTGTACTGTCTGATTATACATTGTTGTTGTTGTTGTTGTTTTTTAACATGTGGCCATGGCTTTGATGAACGGCTTGATGAGGTCCATTAACCTCAGAAGCAGTAAATATTCTGATTTGAATATAATGAGGTTCGGGCCTGCGCCTTCCTGCTCTTAGGAATCTAGTCACAAAACAGACAAATGAACACTCTCACAGTTATATTTAGAGCGGAATGGGTTGACTTGGAAACTGCCAGCGGACTACTAAGAGCGGACCAAAATGAACGTTCTTCCTCTTCTTGAGTTCATTGGATTTGGTTTGTGTTCACGCGCCTGAGACGGACTTTCACAGAACACTAATTAGCGCAGGAGAGGCCTATACGCGCGCGCAGTCATTTATCAAGTGAGCTGACAGCAGTCAACATTAACGACCTGGACAACAAGAGAGAAAAGAGAAATGGGGCAAAGTAACTCATCTCCAAGCATGTGTTACCCTCCATCCCCCCTAAAGACTCAGTTGATGTAATTATTTCCCGATGATATTTAAAATAAACACATTAAGGTCCTCGGAATTTCAAACCTGTCTCCGTATATAACGAGATTTGGTGCGAATAACGAAAGCCACGAAGTAGGTGCGGTGCTTAAAAAAAAAAGCCCAAAAGACGCTTTCTGAGCTCATATGCTGTGTAAATTATAGGATAATAGGGTGCAGGCGATGGCGGCCTTTGTTTATTCAATCTCTTCACACGGTCTCTCTCTCACTCTGTGTGTGTGTGTGTGTGTGTGTGTGTGTGTGTGGAGCTTTGGTGGTCTCTGCGATCCGCCTGACCTCGGCCATGTGTTTTCACTTTCTCCTCTGATCTTGCCTCCGTGACCAGCGGGGAACGAAATACAAATTGAATAGTAACCATTCGCAGACGCGGCTTTCCCCACAGCCATTCAACTGGCTTTGTCTTTTGCAAGGGAGTGGGGGATAAAAGATAGGACTGTGTGTTTTCCTAAACCCATCCTCTTTTCTGCCTACCTCAAGACACATTCAGCTTTATCCAGCTATGACTACATATTCCCAGTCTTGCTGGGCATTAATCATGCATTGGGGATCACATTGTGACATAAAACCAGTGCTTTTCTTTTTTTAGGCCTACAGTTTTGTTTTAAAATAGAGGGTTTTTTTTTTTAATCCCAAATGATGTCCTCACCTCACCATATAATGTATGACTATTGATGGTTCCTGTTACTAACACTTTAGATTAATACATAAAATGCAGCTTTAAAAATAGTTTAACCTAACAAACCCAAGTTTGACCTAACAAAACTCATCACCTGCTTTGTGTTAGTGTTTCACACATTTTTTCCATGCTTTTTTCTGCACTTCTTAAATGATTCTTGGAAATTGTGCTTAGTTTACTTAGCCTGGATTTCATTGTGGCCATTTTGCATGGTTTACCTCAATTTGGTTTATTAGCCTGTGGGGTTACCCAACTTGAACACTGTGACAGGAATACTTTGGTGTTAGGTTCCAGGGATACCTGCTAAACTCTTAACTGATGGGTTTTATGAACAGCAAACAAAAATAACAGGCAGTACATCTTACAAATCAATCAATAAAGCACATCTGAAGAATTTTATCTCCTGAATGGTATCTCCCCAAGAAACATAAGGACATGTGTATAAATCATCTATGCCTAAAATTATCCCCAAAATGAAGTCATAACTTAGTGTCCATAATAATTTATTTCCTGATATTTTAGTCACAAAGAAGCATGGAGCTATTAGTAGTCCTACTTGAAGTGATGCACCTGCTAGTTTTAAGGGGCCATTGTTAGTGGCTTAATTACAAGACATTTCTTGTAAAAGAAAATTCTCATACTTGCATTTTGCTTCAGTAGAGGCAAAATGTGCCAGTTGGATGGGGAAGAGGTTTGCTAGGTGCTTCTGTTATTCTTTTCAAACTTTTGCATTTGTACACCACTGTGGCCGCATCTCTCTTACTTCCCCTCATATGCATATTGCTTATCCTGTCCAGAATATACACTTGCCAGTACCACTTTAACAGGAACATCTGTACATATGCTCCTTTATGCAGTTATCCAATGAACCAGTCATGTGGCAGTAGCTCAATGCACAAAATCATGCAGACACAGGTCAAGAGCTTTAGTTAATGTTCATCAAACATCAGAATGGGGAAAAAGCATGATTGCTGTGACTTTAACCATGACATGGTTTTTATGCCAGACAGGCTGGTTTGAGTATTTCAGAAACTGCTGATCTCCTGAGATTTTCACACACAGCAGTCTCAAGAGTTTACACAGAATGGTGCAAAAAACAACAAACAGCTTGTGAGCAGAGGGTCTGTATGGTGAAACATCTTGATGAGAGAGATCAGAGGAGAATGACCAGACTGGTTTGAGCAGACAGGAGGTCTATAGTAACTCAAATAAGTGCTCTTTACAACCATGGTAAGCAGAGAAGCACCTCAAAATGCACAAAATATAAAAATTTGAGGTGGATGGGCCACAACAGTAGAAGACCATGTCAGGTTCCACTCCTGTCAGCCAAGAGTGTTTATTTCAGTTACTATGCTTTTGGGCAATGTTTTTGTTTTTCACACCATTCTGTGTAAACTCTGTAGTTTCTGAAATATCAAACACAAGCCAATTTTGTACCAACATCCATGCCACAATCAATCACACTTTTTCTTCATTCTGATGTTTGATATGAACAATACCTGAAGCTCTTGGCCTATATCTGCATGATTTTTTTGTTTGTTTTTTGCATTGCCCTCCTCCCATATGAGTGGCTGATAAGATAACTGCATGAATGTACAGGTGTTTGTAATAAAGTGGATGGTGATTGAATGTTACTCTTGATTAATCACTGGTCAAGACATTCACAATATGTTCTGTCACTTGTAGAGATTGTCCACAGAATGATATTATTTAAGATAACTATGCCCAAATTCCCATATAAAAAACTACCCTTTGTTATTCACAATCTTCTAATACTCATAACCTAATTTTCAAGCTGAACTAAATAAATCTTATCTTACTGAATTATTATGAAACTAATTATGATTTCAAACACAATAGTGTATTACAAACCTGTTCACCTTTTAAAAATATTTTGAGTTTGTAAATACAGTCTCCTCTGAAAGTATTGGAACAACAAGGCCAATTCTATTTTTTTTTTTTTTTGCTATACAATGAAATATTTGGGTTTGAGATCAGATGAATATGAGATGACCGATGAATATGAAATGAATATGAGATGACCGATTAGAATTTCAGAGATTTTCCTCATATTTACATCTAGATATGTTAACCAACTTAAAACATTGCCTTTTGCAGGGCTGTTCAGAGACATGTGTCAAGACATCCGCACCTATCTGATTAATGGCAATTAATTTCAAGTTCATTTTATTTATAAAGCACATTTAAAAACAGCCCAGGACTGACCAAAGTGCTTTACAGTAGACACAATAAAATAATGCTAGAATACAAGGAAATAAATAAATAGATACATCAATTAAAAGCCAAGGAAAAAAGATAAGTTTTAAGAAGTGATTTAAAAATCTGTAGGGAGGGCACCACTCTAATTTCTAATGGTACCAATTCCAAAATCTTGGCCTGGCCACAGAGAAAGCTCAATGACGGTGCTTTCTTCTTCCCCAAAAATCTCTTGAACAGCTTTTCAGATGTTTTTGAGGATTGCTGAAAATCAAACATCAAGCTCAGTTTATTAATGGCAGGTGGTCAGGGTGACAGTGGATCAGGAGCCTCTACCAGGAACACTGGGCATGAAGTGGGAATACACCCTATGTGGGATGCCAGTCTATCACAAGTACCATGAATACACACGTTCATTGCTAGCAGCAGTTTAGATTAGTTAATAAACCTACTGGAATGTTTTGGGAGGTGGCAGGAAACCCTCATGGACACCCACAATTCAAATAAATTCAATTTAATTACATTTTATTTATATAGCTTTTAAAACTTGTCAGTCACAAAGCAGATTTACGGATTTCCAGATGTAGATTTTGATTTCCAATGGCTGAGCCAAAGGCAACATGGTAAGTAAAATTCTGAAACTACAAGAGGAAGAAACCTTGAGAGGAACCAGACTCTAGGGAACCCATCATCTACTATGTGCAGGCATGGGAAGTAACAGAATACATGTAACAGCATTACGTAATCAGGATACAAAAAACTGTTAACTATAATCTGTTACAGTTACATCAAAAAACTATTTCAAAGTATTCAGATTACAGGTACATTTTGTAAAAAATAAATAAATAAATAAATAAATAAATAAATAAATAAATAAAGGGAATACTATCAGGATGTAATTTTTTACATTTAAAACCAAAGAAATTAATCTTTTGACATAACACAATATAGACAGCTGCTTGATTATAGTTCTCTCTTGCCAGTCGTGGCTCACATGAGCATCCTCCTGGAGCATGCAGAAATAAATGTTGCGCAAATAAATTTGGTAGAAATTAACACAAATTGTTCTCTGAAATGCTTTTGTTAGGCTGACCATACATCCTCTTTTTCCTGGACATGTTCTCTTTTTCGGACCTTAAAAAAGTGTCCGGCCAGGATTTCTAAATTTAATAAAATGTCAGAGATTTGGCTTTAATTTCATTATGATGTGTTTATGGTCCAATACTGCAATATTTGCATTGCTTTAACTCCTCTCTGTAACTCCCGCCTACTCACACACCACTTGGTCAATTATAAAAGTCTTGCAGCAACTAGAATACCCATCAGGGGAACCAGCTCCAAAGGAAGGACTGGAGAGATATTTTTCACCACACACCTCTCTTCTAAAGACTACAGATTCCCCACTCAAGAGCCGATTAGAGCCAACTCACCCATTGCCTGAGGTAAAATTGCAAAAGGAGTTTAAAATCTGCGGGCAAATTGGAGAGAGTGGTCAGAGGGATCAACTGTTGTATTTCAGTTTAGTCCACCAGATTGACATGGGAATAGAAAAAAGGCAATCACAGAATGAACTGGTGGAACCTGAAATCAGGGCTGGCAGTCTTAGGCTGCCTTTGAGAGACTTGTTAGGGATCAAGCGTGGACTGACCCTCAGTGCACTCCTCACCATTCTGAAAGGCCACATTATGGTAGACAGCTCCACGGAACTTTACCACCATCTGCTTAACATTTCCCAAGAGCCCAAAGAGACTGTCCCAAACTTTGTATTCCATGCAACTGAGCTTAAAGGGAAGCTGTTATTAAAAGCAGCAAATGAGGACACAGATGAATAGTACAGCAGAGCTGTCATTCAGCACAAGTTCCTCTGCTTAATATAAACTGGAGTGTGAAGTGATTCAGTGAAGTTCCAAATCCTTCCCTCCCTCAGCAATGTGAGCATAACAGATGAGGCAGCAAAGTTGAAAGTGAGAGACAAGAGAAGCAGAAAATGTCCACTGTTGGTAAAACTCCCAAAGTGCAGGAACTCCAATCAGACTCTCAGGTAAAATTCACACCTCCCTAGAGCCCTTCTAAACTTAAGGAGAACAACTCAACAGTGGTGATCAAAACAGTAAAGGGGAATGAGATTAAGCCTGACAGCATGAACATGCAGAAGCTGTTGGAAGAACTTTGCAAGGAAATGAAGCATATATTTCTGGCTGTAATGGAGATAAGTGCCTGCCCTCTTGGACTAAAGCAGAGATTGAACGGCTGCAAAAAGTGCAAGGAAGGGGGGATGGGTGAGAACTGTATGTATGGTGGACTGTGTTATGGACAATCACCCAGTCCTGAGGGCCCCCCAGAGCACAGTCCAGCATAGTGAATGACCCCTGGCTACTGAACCACCTTCCCCACGCCATTGTCAGGCCCATATCAGAATTGTTGGAGGATGAAACACTGATGGTTCTTGATGCTAATGACACACTCATCCCGTATATCAGCTAGACTGAAGTCTGCTTCAGACTAGACAGTGACCCCACCATGATAAATGACCTACAGGTGCCAATACTAGTGTTGATTGACCCAGCAGTTGCCAGTAACCCCATCATCAGCTACAACGTCATTGAAGCCATCATGAACAGAAACGAAGGAAAGAGTAAAGGTGGAAGTGAGGAAAGTCTTCACCATTACAGGAGAACTGCTCATCAGGTGGTCAAGTTTATGCAGAGCGGTGATTCAGATTCAGAAACTGCTGTGGTTCATACAGGCAGAAAGAGTGTGCCCTTACCAGCTAGCCAAGTCACCACTGTCTATGTAAGAGCACATGTGAATTCCCAAGCCAACACATGTTCTTTTCACATGGCATGCTCAACCCCCCACCAGAAGGCATGGTCTACAATGATGTACTGGTGCAGATTCTGGAAAGGGTAAGTGCCATACATAGCCATAGCAGTGACCAGTACCACTGAGTGCACCATCTGCTTGGACCATCATAGAGTGATTGGACACTTGGAACCTATCAAGACAGTATATTTAGCACCTAGTCAGACTAAAGAGATTGAGATGAGATTCACTATACAGCTCGGCTCAACCACACTTAATGACAGCTTGACCCTTACAGACCACATCTCAACAACTGCACAGTCCTGTAGGTTCATCCTGTACAACATCAAGAAAATCAGACCTTACCTCACCAAACAAGCTACACAATTACTAGTCCAGGCTCTTCTTATCTCAAAACTGGACTACTGCAACTCACTACTCTCTGGCCTCAGAGCCAGCTCTATCAAACCCCTTCAAATGATTCAGAATGCAGCAGCATGGCTCGTCTTCAACCAGCCCAAGAGAACCCATGTCACACTCCTCTTCATCTCCCTACACTGGCTTCCTGTAGCCCCCGCATCAAATTCAAGGCCTTGATGCTCACCACCAATACCTTGTCTGGAACAGCACCCACCTACCTCAACTCACTCCTGAAGGGTTACATTCCCTCATGCAATCTGCGATCAATCAACGACCAACGGGAGAAATGTGAGACCTTTGCCTATGTCAGTGATGATGTGGGCTGTATACCATCTCCTAAGATGCATATCACCCTCCATGATACCAGCCCGGTGCAAAAGACCTACATATCCGTCCCAAGCCTCTTCAAAATGAAGTTAAGGAGTATCTGCAGAATCTACTGAGAAGAGGATGGATCACACCCTCCCGATCCCCTTATTCATATTCATATGTGTGTATCCACAAGAAGGATGGTGGTCTTTGTATCGACTTCAGAGAACTTGGTCAGTCCCTGATCGCCATCTGATACTGAAGATTCAGGATATGTCAGATGCATTGGGTAGGAGCTCGTAATTTTCAGTCTTAGAATAGGGTACACTGTACCACCAGGGTTATCTGGATGAGAAGAGCCGTCCTCTCACAGCTTTCATCACACCCTGGGAGTGCTACGAATGGGTGTGTATACCCTTTGGTTTGAGCTCAGTACCCACAGAGTTTCAAAGAGCATGGTGACTGCAGCATGGCAGACTCCAGCATTTTTGGGAGCATGGTGTGAAGTTGACTGAAAAAAGTGAACTATTTAAATCAAGTGTGAGGTTTCTTGGCAGGTTGGTGACAGGATAGGGTTACGCAATGAACCCCAGAGAACGGTGCCGGTGAGGGCTCTAAAGGGGAAGACACGCTCTACTGTGGGTGAGGTGTGCCAGATGATCAGATTTCTCTAATATTTGAGACTCTTCATCCCTAACTTCTCCGGCATGGCCCACTCACTGTATAACTTACTCACCGTCCCAAACCCCAAAAATCACACTCCAGACCTGACCATGTAGAGGCCCAGGAAAGCAGGAATAAAAATAAAAATCACTTACCATCACACAAGCCCAGTGGACCAGCTCCCACCAGGAAGTATTGAATCAGCTGATAGATGCGCTCATATCCTGACTTTGCCCAGCCATTTGTGTTAGATTGTGATTCATACAAAGTTAGCCTGGCTGCTGCGTTATACCCAGCATGGGAGAATGAGAGTGATGGCCTATGGCTCTTGCACCCTGAGTATATCAGAGAAGAAGTACCACCTGCATTCTGGGAAACTACAGTTTTTGGCGTTGAAGTAGGCCATCTCTGAACATTTCCGGGACTACCTGTACAACGCTCCATCATTTGTGGTATATATGGACAACAGCCTGCTGACATATGTGCTCACAACGGCAAAACTCAACACCACAGGACACAGGTAGGTGGCGGAGTTGGCCAATTATAACTTTACCATACTGTCTTGCCCAGGCAAGAACAACTCAGATGCAGATGGGTTGTCGTGGATGCCGGTGGACATGAAGGACTACATGAACAGATGTACTGCTGAGGCCAGTCCAGAGGTAATCAGTGCATCTAGGGAAAGAGTCACAATGGAGAGGAGAGACCCTTGTCAGGGTGCCGTGGTGATCCATGTCAGTGCCTTGAGCCTGGTGAAGGATGGTAAGACCAGCCAGCCTCTCAGTTCAGATCAAATCCACAAAGCTCAGAAAGAGGATGAAGTCCTGTCAAGAGTTCTCTAGTATAAGTCAGGCTGAGTAAAACTGAAATGAGAGCAGAGAACCCTGCTGTAGCTATACTGCTGAAATAGTGGTTAAAGATTCATGTGGGCCAAGATGGTGTTCTGCGCCTTAGAACTTCCAGTCGAGAACAACTGCTGATCCCCAAAGCTTATCATCAGCTGGTCTTCAAAGAGCTACATCAGGACATGGGTCACTTGGGGGTCGAAAGGATGCTTGACCTTATTCGAGAACGGTCCTACTGGCCACAGATGAAAAGCTGATGGCAGCCCCATTTATGAGATCAGCCCAGAAAATGGTAAAGGAAGGGACAGAGTGGTTCACAGACATCTTCTGTTGTCCTGTGATTCCTACCCCTTGGTCAGCCACCAGCAGAGACTCTTCAGCCACAGAAAGACTCCCTGAGCACTCAGATAACACAATTGCCAGACGTATTTATGAAAGTCTACAGACATCGAAAGTCATGTTTTGGAAAAGATATGCATCAGTATAAATTTGCGTTGCAACTTGATGATTCTATGGATATTAGTGGACATTCTCAGCTCTTGGAGAATGTGCGTTTTGTGGATGGAGGTGCCATTAGAGAAAACTTCCTATTTTGCAAGGCACTGCCAGAAAAAACAACAGGAGAGGAAATTTTTCAGGTCACATCGAAATATCTTGACCAGGGAGGACTTACGTGGGAAAATTGCACAGTTGTTTGCACTGATGGAGCTGCAGCCATGGTCGGGTGCACCAAAGGCTTCGTTAGCAGAGTGAAGGAAAGAAACCCAGCTCTTATTGTTACGCACTGTTTTTTGCACCATGAGGCCCTTGTTGCAAAGACTTTACCAGCAGAACTAGTTCCTGTGTTGAATGATGTTGTGCACATAGTGAACTTTGTAGAGACACGACCTTTGAAAAGTCGAATATTTTCATCTTTGTGTGAGGAAATGGGAGCCGAGCATAAAGCCTTATTACTCCATACGGCGGTCTGATGGTTGTCGCGCGGCAAGGTGCTGGCCCCTGTGTATGAGCTGCGGGAGGAACTTAAAGTGTTTCTGACAAATGAGAGGTCCGATTACTCAAATCTGTTTGCAACTGATGAGTGGTGTGCAAAGCTGGCAAACCTGGCAGATATATTTCATCATCTGAATAAACTGAACACACGGATGCAAGGCCGAAATGAAAACCTGCTTAGAAGCACAGATAAAAATAAATAGATTCTGTTTAAAGGTGCACCTATGGCAACAACATGTGCAAAGTGCCAACCTTGAGATGTTCCCACTCACAGAGAAACAGCAGGATCACACTGCTGCACTGTGCGAGGTAATAGGTGAACATTTCAAAACTCTTGAGTAGTACTCTTCAACCTCCTCTGAATGACTTGACTGGGTTAGGGACCCATACAGCGCAACATCAGTTGTTGGAAAGAACATGACTTTACAAGAGCAGTAGGAACTAAATGAACTGAAACAAGATCGTGGTTTAAATCTAAGATTTGCTGATCTTCCTTTGGACAGTTTTTGGTTGACTGCTGCCAAGGAGTTCCCCATTCTGGCCAACAAAGCTGTTTTGACATTGCTCCCATTTTCCACAAGATATCTGTGTGAACTGAACTTTTCAAGCCTAACTGCCATAAAAACTAAAAACAGAGAGAGACTGAGGGCTGTTGAAGAAGAGCTTTGTGTGTGTCTTTCTTCAATTCCTGCCAGGATTTCGGCTTTGTGTTCATCTAAACAGGACCAGGTTTCACGCTGACTGAGTATAAATAAATTGAGAAACTATATTGTAATTATATATACTGTATTAGGCTACAGAGTGTCATTTTGTAACATTTTTGGTTGGTGGTGTGCCGCAAGATTTTTCCAATGTAAAAAATGTGCCGTGGCTCAAAAAAGGTTGAAAAACACTGCAGAAAGTGATGAGTGAGTTCGTGTGTACATGCTATGGTGAGCATTCCTGATTTAACCTGTATTTTTCATGTTTATTGCAGAAATAAATGTGTTGTACCAAGGATAGATGTCACATCATTCTTAAAAGTGTAACATATACAAATAAAACTGAACTGAATTGAATCATGCCAAGATCTAAAGAGTCCTGTAAGGCCTTCAGAAAAAAGGTTGTTGATGCCTATGAGTCTGGCAGGGGATTTAAAAAGATCTCCAAATAATTTGAAATACATCATTTCAGACGACTACCAATTTGTCCAGGACTGTCAGTCACAGCAAATTTAGCCCAACAGCAGACCGTCTGATGCATAAAAAGTCTTCCAAGAACCCCAAAATGTCATCACAGCATCTGCTAGAAAGTCTTGCAACTGTTGGTGTCAAAGTGCATGCTTCTACAATCAGAAAAAGATTGCACAAATTTGACCTGCATGGGAGGTGTGCCAGGAAAAACTTTTGCGAGAATACAGTTTGCCAATGAGCATATATGCAAAGACCAGGCCTTTTGGAATAATGTGCTCTGGACAGATGAATCAAAGATGGAGTTGTTTGGCCACTGTAACAGCAGACATGTTTGGTGCAACCAAAGACAATATTTCAGGAGAAGCACCTCATACCAACTGTGAAGCATGGTAGTGGTGGAAACGTTATAATTTGGGGTAGCATTCACTGATTCAACTATGAATTCTGTATCATATCAAAGAGTGCTTGAAGATAATTTGAGGCCATCTGTCCAAAAGTTGAAGTTGAACCAAAAGTGCACATAATAATAGGATAATTATCCTAAGCACACTAGCAAATACAAAAAGGAATGGTTCAAAAAGAACAAATGGAGGTTTAAGGAATGGCCTAGTCAAAGCCCGGATTTGAATCCCATTAAAATGTTGTGGGGGAGCAGTACATGCAAGAAAACCCTCAAACATCTTTCTACTGAAAGAATATTTCATGGAAGAGTGGTTAAACTTTTTCCACAGAAGAATATCACATCTATTGATAAGCAATGTATATTCATATTAATATATGTGTGTGTATATATATATATATATATATATATATATATATATATATATATATATATATATATATATAAAAATATATATATATATATATATATATATATATATATATATATATATATATATATATATATTCATATAAGGTAAGGATGTATTTTAAAAGTTCGGAATCTTCCAGTAAGCACCATTGGGGCCATTATCTGCAAGTGGAAGCAACATCACTCCATCATCAACCGGCCATGCACAGGAGCTCCTCGCAAGATTTCTGACCAGGGAGTCAGAGTAATGTCAGAAGAGTAACCCAAGATCCAAGGACCACTCGGAAAGAGCTCCAGAAACACTTGGAGGCAGCAGGTACCATCGTCTTAGAGAACACAATAGGCAATGCACTCCACTGCCATGGCCTCTATGCACGCTCACCCTGTAAGACTCCATTACTAAAGAAAAGGCATGTCGAAACTCATTTAAAGTTTGCTACAACTCATTTGGACAAGCCTATTAAATACTGGGCTTGTCAATAGGCAATGCACTCCACTGCCATGGCCTCTATGCACGCTCACCCTGTAAGACTCCATTACTAAAGAAAAGGCATGTCGAAACTCATTTAAATTTTGCTACAACTCATTTGGACAAGCCTATGAAATACTGGGTGAGTGTAGTCTGGTCAGATGAGAGCAAAATTTTACTTTTTGGCTGTTATACTACACACCATGTTTGGAAAAGAAATGGCACTGCACATCACCCTAAAAGCACTATACCAGCAGTGAAGTTTGGAGGTGGAAGCATCATGGTGTGGGCTTGTTTTCATCGCAAGAATCTGCTGCCATTCACCAGGATAATGAAGTTGAGATGTGGGTAGACCTTCCAACAGGACAATGATCCAAAGCATACAGCAAAGGAAACTCTCAATTGGTTTCAGAGTAAAAAAATCAATGTGTTAGAAAGGCCCAGTCAATCACCTGACTTGAATGCAATTGAATTCAATTCAATTCAATTTTATTTGTATAGTGCTTCTCACAATAGACATTGTCTCAAAGCAGCTTTACAGAAACATATAAACACAGGATACAGATTTTAAGTGTGTGAATTTATCCCCATTGTGCAAGCCAGTGGCGACGGTGGCAAGGAAAAACTCCCTAAGATGATATGAGGAAGAAACCTTAGAGGAACCAGACTCAGAAGGGAAACCATCCTCATCTGGGTAACAATGTCCTCAGCAATCTCCAGGCTGCACTAAAAGAAAGTCTATTCATGGTAAGCTTGAATAAACAAATATGTTTTCAGCCTGGACTTAAACATTGAGACTGTATCTGAGTCCCGAACACTAATTGGAAGGCTGTTCCATAACTGTGTGACTTTGTACCAACATATAACCTGCACCTTTTGGTCTAAGTAGGCGTGGCAGATCATAAAAGCCCAAAAGTTCACTCAGGTACTGTAGTGTGAGACCATTCAGTGCTTCATAGGACAATAGTAGTATTTTATAATCAATGAAAAATTTTACTGGGAGCCAATGCAGTGTGGATAAGCTAGGGGTAATGTGGTCATACTTTCTGGTTCTAGTAAGGACTCTTGCAGCTGCATTCTGGACTAACTGGAGCTTGTTTATGCTCCTACTGGAACATCCAGACAGTAAGGCATTACAGTAATCCAGCCTAGAGGTGATGAAAGCATGAACTAATTTTTCTGCATAATGTAGTGACATTATATGTTTTATCTTATCAATATTTCTGAGATGAAAGAAGGCTATCCTAGTAATATTATCTACATGAGTGTCAAATGAAAGACTGGGGTTAATAATCACACCAAGGTCTTTTACTGCTGCACATGATGAAACAGAAAGGCCATCCAGAGTTACTATGTAATCAGTAAGCTTACTTCTAGCTGCACATGGTCCTAGTACAAGTACTTCTGTCTTGTCAGAATTAAGTAGAAGGTAGTTAATAAACATCCAGTGTCTTATGTCCTTTACACATTCTTCAACTTTATTAAGCTGCTGTCTGTTGTCTGGCTTTGCTGAAACATACAACTGTGTATCATCAGCATAACAGTGGAAGCTAAGTCCATGTTTATGAATAATTTTGGCCCAGAGGTAGGATATATAAAGAAAAAAGCAGTGGACCTGAAACAGAACTTTGTGGAACACCAAACTTTTCCTCAGTATGCGTGGAGAAATTGCCATTTATATCTATGAACTGATAGCGATCTTTCTAATAAGACATGAGCCAGGAGAGGGCCATTCCCTTACTGCCAATGTTTTCTAGTCTACCAAGGAGAATAGTGTGATCAAAATAGTATTAAAAGCTGCACTAAGGTCAAGTAACACAAGCAAGGAGACAACCCTGATCAGAGGCCAGTAGTAGGTCGTTTACCACTTTAACCAGCTGTCTCTGTACTATGATGAGGCCTAAATCCTGACTGATATATTTCATGAATGTTATTCCTATGTAGGTATGAGCATAGCTGTTGTGCTACAACATTTTGTAATATCTTGGAGATAAAGGAGAGATTTGATATTGGCCTATAGTTGGGCAGTTGACAGGGGTCAAGGTCAGGTTTTTCAACCATGTGTTTGATAACTGCTAGTTTAAATGATTTAGGTACATAGCCAGTGCTTAGGGAAGAATTTATTATTTTTGAACAAGAAAATTGAACACGATTTAAAGACAATATGTTTAGAAGAATGGGCCAAAATCACATCTGAATACTGCGGCTGATTAATTTCTTCATACAGGAAGCGTCTTGAACCTGTCATTACAAACAAAGGCTTCTGCACTAAGTATTACATAAATTTTAGTTAGTATGTTCAATAGTTTTTTCCTGTATCATTCCACTTTATTACACATAACTTAATTTATGGATTTCAATGTTTGGATTTCTTTATATGTGTGGATTTCTTGAGTTAATATCAAAGTCTGTTGAAAATTTCATGTGAATAACATACATGTGTGTAACATACATATACATGTGAAATATATTTAATGAAAAAAATGTTGACGCAGTCAATGAGAAAGGGGGGGGGGGGGGGGGGGGATTTTGCTATTTCAAAGCAATGGAAATGTAACCCAAGCCCTGTTCCAGGCTGTGGGCCCAGGTGGCTAATGGGAGAGAAAAACAACCAAATGACCACCAGCTTTGTGGATCCATGCTGATGTTGTCTTTCTTTCTGTCCTCTTCTCTCACTTTCTCCATCTGCTGCATATTACAGCCATCAGCTCTTCTGTTTGTCCAGGCTTGATTTGGATGTGTGGTCCTCAGATAACGGAACACCAGGGGCCTCCCATGTCACCAAATTACACAGACTCTTCTTCTTCTTGAGCTCTTTCCAAAAAACATACCAGCCGTGTGTCTTGAGAGCAGATACACGCTCATCACTAATTTGGTTCTGATGCAAATCTTAGAATATCACTGTTTGTGTGAGTTCTAACTCCCCATTGGACATAATGATTTCCCCCAACCATTCCCATGTCTACTTTGTAATTGTTTTCAGTAAAGCTGAACAAATGCAAAAGATCCACTGTGGACAGAGCTTCTAAACCAAAAGCCTGGCTTCACTATGTCTCTGGGGATAAACTGTTGTACATAGCTAAAAGTTCAGGATACATTTAAATTGCAGTGATATTGGTGATTTTCCACTGAAAAGCCAGGGCAGCCTATAAAAACTGAACCAGTTGTATAGGGCTAAAATATTAAATGTTACTTACTTAGACCAGTGATCTCCTATAACCAAAGACAGAAAAAGGTGCAGCCGAAGGAAATGCGTGTTTTAATTTACAATTTAAATATCTGACTCAATTTAATTAATTATCTGACTCCAATTAATAACAGGTAACTTATTTATCTGACTTCAAAGACTAATCTTCTAATTTGTGCTAGAAGTAACTATAAAATCTCAGTGTTCTAATAGTATTTACTCTAAAGCAGCTTCAAGTAAAGCTTTCATTAAATTTACTTTTCTACGTCAGAGGCTTTTATATAGCTTCTTAATAAAACTATTATGTCGTTAGCTCAGAGGTTTCTATCAATATGCAAGCCAAGACCTTTCTTATTCTACTTGTCAGAGGTTCTGTCTAAACATGCAAGTAATAGCCTTTTCTTTAAGCTTGTAAGAGTTTGACTTTAAACGTGTTTAACATACTATAACTTTTAGTAAAAAACTATTTCTAATAACCATATAAATAAAGTCATGCACTTTTAATGCAACATACTTTCTATCAGAAGAACCACTGAGTATTTAGAGATAGAAATAATGAATGGGTTTATGGTACAAACACAAATGAACAACATACAGAAAACAGAAACAAAGAGAACTTACAAAGTTGATGGTCAGCATTATGGACATAGGATACGTAATGTTAAAACATCTCTGATGGTAAAGAGCCTTTTTCTATGATGGTACCAGCCCACTACTGTTACAAGCCAACCTCTTGGGTTAGACCAAGCATATCCGCTTATACCCCTTAGCCTCTTTGAAATGTATGTGACCAAGATACCAAATGGGAAATGTAACTGTATGTTTTGTGGCAGGATGGACCCCCATCTGATTAGGAACTATATGTTAATTAAGTTCCTGAGAATGAGTCGGTGGGAATAAAGGAAGAATGACTCTCATACTCTCAAGGGGTGTGTGTGTGTGTGTGTGTGTGTGTGTGTGTTCACAATCCTGTCAATATGGGGACATCGGCCTGATTACACACCAACAAGGTGTTATGGGATTGTGGGGACCTAAAATCGAGTCCCCACAATATTAAGCATTGCAGCATGTTTATCGAGTTGAGCCTCCCTACCAAAAATCTCATTAGTCCTCAACATTGACATTTACTCGATAAAAGTGTGTATGGGGGCTGCCTCAAGACAGGCCAAAGACTGTAAAAACAATTGTGCTCACACACTTGATTACGCAGAATAGCAATGCTGAACTCCGATTGGTTGAAACGGAAGAACTTGATGAACTCTGATTGGTTGAAACAGCAAGCAATCGCTGGAGCTTTGAGGCAATGAGGTAGTATGTTGTTGAATAGTTCAGTTTAATGAGGCACAGGTGGAGTTAGTTGAATTAGCAGGCACCCAAACTTTGTGAGTCATTCTTGAATAGAGAGACCTAATCGACTCTCTGAAAAGTAAAAGAAGACAACAAATTTACCACAGCAATTTGAAAGGATTTATTTTCGACTTCGTCTTGCACGGAAAAATCTGGGCATATATATTTTATTGTAATGCCATACTGTCTGAATGTTCCAGTAGGAATATAAATAAGCTCCAATTAGTCCAGAATGCAGCTGCTAGAGTCCTAACTAGAACTAGAAGATACGACCATATCACACCGATATTATCAATACTGCATTGGCTCCCAGTAAAATCTCGCATTAATTATAAAATACTTTTATTAACCTATAAAGCACTAAATGGTCTCACGCCACAATATCTAAGCGACCTTTTGGTTTTATATGATCCGCCACGCCTACTTAGATCAAAAGATGCAGGCTATCTGACGGTACCTCGAATAGTGAAGGCTACAGCAGGGGGAAGAGCTTTCTCTTATAGAGCCCCACAGTTATGGAACAGTCTTCCTATTAGTGTTCGGGACTCAGACACAGTCTCAGTGTTTAAGTCTAAGCTTAAAACATATTTGTTTACTCAAGCCTACCCTGACTAGATTCTGTTCTGCTACTTCGCAGTCATAATTATCTTTTTTCTCCCTCTCTCCTTTCGCCGAGCCCCACACGAATTTATGGAGATACTAGAGATCCAGATCCTTTCTGCCTCTGGATGGAGCTCAAATCTTCTTTAATTCCAGACTGCTGGGACTACGGCTGCTCTTAACGCCATACAGACTTCATATAAATCCATAATGAACTTTTTCACACTATCTGTTGTTACCCAGATGAGGATGGGTTCCCTTCTGAGTCGGGTTCCTCTCAAGGTTTCTTCCTCTTAAAACATCTTAGGGAGTTTTTCCTTGCCACCGTCGCCACTCAGTGGCTTGCTCAGTTGGGATAAATTCGCACCTTTAATATCTGTATACCATGTTGATATTTCTGTAAAGCTGCTTTGAGACAATGTCTATTGTAAAAAGCTCTATACAAATAAAATTGAATTGAATTGAATTGAATATATTTTAGATATTTATATATTTTTAAAAAAATAGCGCCGACGTCATATTTAAAGACCTGCTCACAGTTTAGTGTGTTATCCACCTCGGTTCTGAATCGCGTTTAACAATAATATTGTCCGTTATCAGAAAAACGATTTTAATAGCTTTTATCATTTGCCTTTTTAGTGTTTTTTGTTTGTTTGCTTTTTGTTAAATGTGTATCCGCTTTCGTCTGACGCGTGATTCTGGTGAGCTGTGCATCATAAACGCAGCACGGTGCATCGTAAACACAACACAGTGCCACTTAAAGTCCTGAACTGCTGTGCTGGGTTTCTGATGCGCAGCTCACCAGAATCAAGGGTCAGACATTACCTTTATATCCAGTAGCATTTCGATTATCCAGCTCTATTTGCCTCACATATCCTCATCTGTTTTACACAGGACAGCTATACTGTTTTGTAGTCATTCTTTAGTTCACTACTATTTCTATTTAACAAAATGCCATGTTTCTTAACTCAAAATGCGTGATCTGGTGTGACCTATAGACACATTCTGTAGAGTTTAAAAGAATTGTCATTACTTAAAAGAGATAGAAGGAAACTGGATAGTCTTCTTCTTCTTCCTCCTCTTCTTCTTATTATAATTAATAGTTGTAATTAACAACATTGTCACTGTGACAATATTTAATGTTTGGTTTTGTTGTGGGTTTTAATTCTACAACTATACAATTAAAATATGATTATTTTTTAAAGATCTTATTTTTGTTGGTCACTAAATAAATGTCTTCTATTTTTTCAAATTCAGTATTGATGCTGCAAGGGATGATGGCACTCTTGGAAGACTGGTTAATGATGACCACATTAACCTCAACTGCAAAATGAATCATTGTGAAAGGAAAGCCCCATTTGTGCCTTTTTACTTTAAGAGACATAACACCTGGAGAGGAGATCACATATAATTATGCAGATGCTGATTGTCCATGGAGGAGTAAAGTAAGAATGTTACTTCTTGTAGTAATCGTGGATAATTAGATACCAAATAGTGAATCTATGTATTTTTACAGCATAACTTCCATTACATAACATTGTGGTTGAAGAATAAACTGATATTCTGAACTTGTAGAGTAGAGTGTCTAGGGATGCTTAGAACAGTTCCAGTCAGTCAATATATGGCACTGCTCACATGCTGTTTGTGTAACAGGATTTACCCTGTACTTTTATATTTAATAGTGACTGTTATTGTTTCAGGTGACAAAGTGTGGAATGGATGCAGACATTGATCGTCTGGAGTCAGGTGGTACCTCTGTAGATGATACCCAGTGCACCCAACATTCACAGCACAAATCTGCTTCCCACATCAAGGTAATTACATGCATGAATTAAAGCAGTTTTCCAAACAGTAAATGCTACGTCTGCACAATGTATTCTGCCACTGTAGGCAAAGGAGTGCTTTCTGTTCTCATATACCTCAGTTATGACCTTTCATGCAGTGCTTCTCCTTAAACTTGCGATGCATATACTAACACTTTCTGCTTTTCTCATGTGGACTTTACTCACCTACCTCATGTACTTCAGCCATGAAAACACTTAGAAATGCCACACCTCAACCAGGCTATGCATTTGCTAACCTCTTGAGATTCTCTCTTGCAGACTATGCTCATTTGACCCATCTATCTCACAGCTGCACCCCAGCTGTGCTATGTATTTTCCAAACCTAATTTCATGTACTTTTACCAGGGCTGCCTCAATACTGTTGCAAGATGCCCTCTCTCCTACCTTCTCAGCCACTGCTTCACTGCAACGTGGTGACTGGTCTGTGTTATGCGTGTCATAGTCCTGGTTTTATGTGCTGTAAATTTTTCATTTTCAGATCCATGTCAGCACTGCTACAATATTCCCTCTCATCTAACTACTCAGCAGCGACACCAGTGTGTCGCTGCACCTTAGTTACATTGTTTAACTGTTAATCCTAATTTAATTTACTCCAACTACTACTTTTCTAGTGCCCAATTAATGATGCTGAGGGATGTGTCTGACCTTGCCACTGTCTTGTACTTCAACTATGCTCTTTTTTTACTAATGCTAATTTTTTGCAGCTGTAACGCTGCACCTTCACTGTGTTTTAAGTCTACGAATACTAATCTTATTGCCTCCACCTCCTTAACACTGCTGCACCGAAGCTATTTCTCTCTCTGTTGCTCTGTGTTTTGCTAGTAGTAGGGACCCTCCATTTGTGTTTCTCTCTCTTGGGACCAGCTTCTACAATACCTAAATTACTTCTAGCAATCTTTCACTGTGTTCAGTTTACTGCTCTTGGCCTGCTGACCCAACGGCTGGACCTAGATTCTGTAAAGGTGTGGTGCCTTGCTTTGTGAAATGCATTCACTGTCCACCCTATGCTATCTTTGTGTGTCCAATCTTGTAACCCTTGCTACCAACACAGGCTTGTAACTTGAACCTTAGCTAAATCCAGGATCCTGGAAAGCATTTTTTAAAAAAGCTCAGGTTATCAGTTTTCTGGCCATTTTTCTCTTCTGCAATCTGTCCTTATATTACAGTATTTTAAATGTGTGGTTAAATTAGCAAATGGGCTTACTAGTGTACATGGGTATGAAGCTGCTTTTTATATGTATTTTTTAACATAGTAAACGTTAAGTGCCCACAATTTATGTTGTACTCTTTAGTGTTTGCAAAGACACTGGGTCCCCACACTGTCTTTTAACATGAAACCTTACACCAGGACAGTTACTTTAAAATTTAATGACTTTTTTTTCTATAAATAAGTTTTATGTTTATCTTTGTTTAGCAAACCCTTTACTTTCTACACATTTATGCTGTTCAGCCTGGCTTTAGTTTGTTTAATCACTTTTAGTTACTTAATTACTTAATAAATTAGTTAATTATACTTTTAGGATTAATTGTGATGTGGGCTGGTTTCAGGTGATAAGTATATTAGATGAAGAAAGTCATCATCTGGAATCTGATCTTACCTCTGGAGATGATCCGCAGCAAAAGTCTGCATTCCTAGTTCAGGCAAGAAAATAGTTTTTATAGCTTTATACAATATGTGCCAAAAGTAGCTTTGCTGGTCTAATAAGTTAAAATGTAACCAAAAGGCAAATATTTTTTTTTCACTTATCTTCAACTAATGTATTTTAAATATGAAATTGTTTGAAGTCTCATTATGTTTTGTATTCTACTGTTTTTTTTTATTTTTTTTTATTTTTTATTATTTTTTTTATTATTTTTTAAAGTCAGCAGGTGCAAGATGAAACGTTTGCTGGTGACCAGTATTGTATACCGCAGTCACAAATGGAAACAAGCACTCCTCAGGACCTTTTTATTAGTGTTCATATTATATATATATATATATATATATATATATATATATATATATATATATATATATATATATATATATATATATATATATATATATATATATATATTTTTTATAGCTTGATGAGGTTTTCCCTTTGAGAAGCTTGTGATGTTGTGGGCTCCAAAGTAGGTTTTATCTTTTGATAGGACAAGTATGGTATATGGGAGATGGAAGGTTAGCTAGGCCTTTATGTAATCCCTAATGACTTGGTATATGTAAATAGCATGCAACACCATAGTGACTAAATTTTTAAGCTCCAATCACTGTATTCTATAGAAAATGCACAACCTGTGGATTATTATTATTATTATTATTATTATTATTATTATTATTATTGTGTCCTTAATCATTTAGGATGCATTCAAAAAGAGTGCACTTGGCCTGTGATTATTATTATTATTATTATTATTAATAATAATAATAATAATAATAATAACAACAACAACAACATTAACCATTGATCTGTGCAAATATAACCATGCAGAATTTTTTTCTACATTTTCCTTTTAAGAGCACATATTGCAACATACATAAATGATAAATGTTATCTCCTAAACCTATATGATATTTATGATATCACCACAGTGTTCACCATGAAATATGGATTAAATTAATACCAAACATTCCCTGTGGAATAGTTTAATTAAACACAGTTTAGATGACCAGTTTTAGTTTACCTGGTATCTCTGAAACACATTCCTGATCATTTTAACCTTAATCAAATTACTGCCACAATTTATAAATGTACTACACAGTTTTGTCACCATTTTGGCAAATATGAGCATTAGCATGGGACAAAATGTTGAACAAAACACAAAGCATTTCTTAATAAAGCTTCTGGTACAAAATGTGCTGTCATCTTGAAAGAAGACACTTTACTCATGACACATGATTCTACTATTTATCCCAGCTGCTAACTTTTTTTTTCTACATTCCATTTTTGCATAATTAATCTCTAGTGCAAAGGTATTCAAATTAGAGTTATTCTTCTTCCCCATAAGCCCCACTTCCCAATTTTTTGAGAACTCAGAACACCTGCACAACTGTCAATCATTACAGATTCACATGATACTTTATATATTTTATACAGTATACTTTAGATATTTTATACAGATGACAGCTTTAGCCTAATTTTCTCAAGCATGAATTTACATTTTGAATGCATTTTTTAATGGAAGCTAGACTTTTTATTGGTTATTTTGTATTCATTCACTATTAGCAAATGTACTATACTTGTTAGAATTTTCTAGTCAGATAAAGGTAGCAGAATTAAGGGTACCAAGGTACCCTTACCCTTACAAGGGTACACAATCACTCCCTTAACTTGTATTAGCAAAACAAAGTAAAATACTCTTTACAATTTGGAGTTTAGTCAGTAGCTAAGTGTGTTTCTTCTATATAGATATGTTTAAGATATAGATAGGTTTAAGACTGATATTTGTAAGTCCTCTTTTAAAGCATGTTTCCCCAGACATTTCATTGCATATACAGTGGATACACAATAGTGAATTTTTAATGAAGCATGCATTTTAATATAATGCATGAACCATCAACGATGGCCATCACTGTAAACAAATAGTAAAAATGTAAAATAAATGTAAAAAATCATAGAGTAGGGGCATGGAGTACTACCTGTTGAATGTTAATGATAATGAGTCTTTATTGGTCACATATACAGTAGAGCACAGTGAAATTGTTTTCTTCGCATACCCCAGCCTGTCAGGAAGCTGGGGTCAGGTGCAGGGTCAGCCATGATATGGCACCCCTGGAGCAGAGAGGGTTAAGGGCCATGCTCAAGGGCCCAAAAGTGGCAGCTTGGCAGTGCCAAGGCAAGGCTTGGCTTGAACCCCAGACCTTCCGATCAGTAACCCAGAGCCTTAACTGCTAAGCCACCACTGCACATTCATATGACTTACAGTTTGGTCTGCATAATTCATTTCTATAATAATAATAATAATAATAATAATTAGAAGAAGAAGAAGAAGAAGAAGAAGAAGAAATATAGGTATAAGCAGCAATCTGTGGGGGCCAAGCACCATGTGCAGATCGCAACACAGGAGGCTAGTTCTCAACACTAAAGCAACCATAGATGAACATGCTATTTTGTGACGGTAGCTGAATGCCAACACTGTGAAGTGTATGCTGCAAGCTGATTGGCTGATGGTGGCCATGCTTTTGAAGTAACCTAGTCAACAGTATTTGACTCAAGATTAACACAATGATGCATTACAGGTTTTTGCTCAATTGGACTCACGGCCTGTGAAACACATATTTATATTTACATTTACATTTATTCGTTTAGCAGACGCTTTTATCCAGAGTGACTTACAAATGAGAAAATACAAGCAAAGCGATATCAAGCAGAGAACAATACAAGTAGTGCTACCATACAAGATCCATTATCTGAGTTCCAGAAGAAGCAAAGTGCGCAGAGTAGTTTTTTTTTTTTTTTTGGTTTTTGTTTTTCATGGGTTGGTTAGGTGTTCATGGAAGAGGTGGGTCTTTAGCTGTTTCTTGAAGATGGTGACAGATTCTGCTATCCAGAGGTCAGAAGTTCATTCCACCTCTGAGGAACAGTTAGATTGAATGTTCTTGAAAGGGACCTTGAGCCACACTGAGTAGGAACTACTAAGCATCGGTAGTTGATTGATCGCAGATTACTTGAGGGAACGTAAGCCTTCAGGAGAGAATTGAGGTAGGAGGGTGCTGTTCCAGACAAGGTCTTGTATGTGAGCATTAAGGCCTTGAATTTGATGTGGGCAGCTACAGGAAGCCAGTGGAGGGAGATGAAGAGGGGTGTGACATGGGTTCTTTTGGGCTGATTGAAGACGAGGTATGCTGCTGCATTCTGAATCATTTGAAGGGGTTTGATAGAGCTAGCTTGGAGGCCCAAGAGTAATGAGTTGCAGTAGTCCAGTTTTGAGATAACAAGAGCCTGGACTAGTAGTTGTGTAAACTACTAGTTATATGAATTTGGTGCTAGACCCTGTGGATAGCCATGCACCAACTTTATATCTCCTCCCTGAGTATAAGGTACAATGAGCAACTGTTGATGGAGGGGGCTGTTGGCAAGTAGAAACGTGAAAGAGTGGCTGATGTGGAGCTGCATGCTCCACAAAGTAGGAATATGTAGGCTGAGGAGGGCCTGGAGGATAAGGTACTTGCTCCCTACACTTTGCAGACATAAACCTATCTTGTGCTTCATATAAAACTCTCATTATTGCTCGCCTAGCCTGCATTTTCTCTGCAATATTTTTGATAAGACATGTTTCACTGGCTACTTGTTTGCCAAAAATGTCATCAGAATCTTCAGTGTTGCTAAAGATACTACTAGCAATTTGCTTAAGGATGTCCACATTCTCCCTCTACAACTTGTCCTCCTCTCTCAACTTTGGCTTTTGACACTGCTCTTTGCCAGATTGTGGATCTTCTGTCATTCATTTCATCCAGCTAGGTTAAGAACAAAGAGAAACAATGAGAAAATTACTATTGTAATCACAAAACATAGTGAATATAAGATTATGCAATATATCTTAAAATGTATTAGGGCTCATTTTTACTAAAATAATTATTAATATTAATCAAAAACTGAAAATAATATTCATTGACTGGTTCTCTGTGCTTATCCTCTCGAAAAGACTCAAAAAGACAAATCACTAATGTGCATGCATCTGAAACCAAATACTACAATTACACAATATTTGTGGTTTAAAAAGTTTGATTTAGTACAACAATTTATGAAAATAATGGTCTAATAAGAAAACAACTTTATACATGCTACCAATTAGGCTAATAATAAGGACAATATATTTATAATATGCAGATTATGCTTGACGTAGATTACTGTAAGTGTACTGACACCATGGCAAGGCTGCACGTAAGACCTGAGAAAATCAAAATACCTGAGAATCCAGTTCTGTCTAGACGTGAGCTCTTATGTCCTACTTCTACTTGGTTTGGGGTGCAACAATTTGGAAGACTGGGTGCACAGCGATGATGCACGTGTTTGTACTTCCACTGCTACATAAATAACAAACAATAAACAACATAAATGATTAATTTCCATTAAAGGAAAGAAAGTGAAACATCAATAAAAGTCAGACAAAATATATTATCATTTGAAAATTGAATCAGTGGTAGTTGTTAAACTGAACAGTCAGAAACACTCATTTTCCCTCCATAACTCAATAAGTTTCTCTTCTTGCTATACCGTCCACCTGACCCTTTTCAACATTTTCCCTGTGGTGGTTTGTTATTGTCGCACTAAATCATCAGGTTCTGCGCTCCTACTGGTTCCTGATTTGACAGTCGTCGTAGGAGATACCACACCACAGGACTGTGCCTCAAATCTTCTGACACTGCCAGAATTTAATCAGAGGAAAAATTTTATCACAACGGCCATTAATCATCTGCCGGGGAACATGTCAAATTAGTGATCAAAGACTACAGATTTTAGCCTAGGATTATATGAATCTTCAAGGATTCTCAAAATTTGTTTCAGATGACAAAATCATAGCAAAAATTGCAGTGTGCGCATCCGGCTATAGATGCAGCATACCAAATTTCTGCTTCATCTGACTTGGTTCATAGTTCCTGAGAAACAAGACAAGCTTAGCTCCACCCCTTGTCTATGACCACACCCCTAATTATTCATATAACCTCACAATCTTGTCCTGTGTGCATGCCTTTCATGGTCCATCAAACACCTGCCTCCTTAGAACTGATTGATGTATGATGGCCATAATGCTTACAAATGTCAACATGTTTTTGATAATTATTGAGAAACACACTCTCCTGAATATTTGGATATCAAGAATATTTAAGTGGATGGACTTAAATGGTTCTTGAGGCTTTTTTGTTTGTGAGAATCCAAGGAATAAGTGGGCAAAATAATTCTGTTTGCAGGACTTTGTTTGTAGTGGTTCATGAGACATGGACGACAAACATAAAACCCAGTGCTATAGTGCCATCATTAGGTCAATCTGGCTCATCTTACTCCCTGAGTGGAGGGAGTGAGTATTACCTCTTGACCAAGATTCATGTCTCTACAACTTAAGGTTTGGTCTACATGATTCATTTTAAGGCAGAAAAATAATAACAAAGACAAGTCCTAACAACAACAATAGGGTTCCATCACCTTTGGTGCTAGTACCCATTTTAATAATAATAATAATAATAATAATAATAATAATAATAGCTGAAAGCAGATATTTGCATGGTACAATCACTCTTCACAAATAGCACCCCCAGTGGCCAGTTCTTACAAAGATAAACAGAAGAATCAAAAGAGTATACATGAACATAGTCAAGTTTTGTGAGGACAGCTCAGTCATAGTTGTGTAAAATGCATGCTGATTGGCAGACATGTTTTTATGCAATACAGTGATGACTAAATATCAAATTATAGATTATCAGAGCCATACTCCTATGTAAGACCATGCCCCAAACTGCAGAGATGACCTTAGAATCTTGTCCTATATATGATTTTCAAGTGATACGTTTTTTGGGTAAATTAGGTTCTGCCTGCTTAGAAGTGATTGCATAATGTGCAAATTATCACAAATTTAAGTGGGTGGAGCCAGATGGTCCAAAAGAATTTGAGCAGATAAACAAACTTTATAGTATATATATATATATATATATATATATATATATATATATATATATATATATATATATATATATATATATATATATATATATATATATTACTGTAGATCTGTATATCTTTCCAAGAGATATACTTGTTTTTGTGTCTGCAAACATGAATAGAGCACCCAGTGACCAATTTGAGTGAGACTGCATCAGATAGTAGTGGGTCCCTACCTGAACCTACCATCCAAGTTTCATGATGTTTGCTCAGTGGTAACCCTGTCAAATGACTGCTGAAAACTGGTTGGCCACCATGTTGTTGTTGTTGTTTTTTTTTTTGTTTTTTTTTTGTTTGTTTTTTTAAAGTTATTAGATTATCAAAAATCCACTTCCAGATTAGCACAGCCATACAGCATCCCAAATTGCAGCTCAGTATTTTCTTATGGTTCCTGAGAAACAGTTATCTGACTTTAGCTCTGCCCCTTTTGTATGTCCTGTATATTTATTTCCAGTTTCATGCAAATCCATGCAAGCAATCCTGAGTTACAGCTGTTTGAGTAAATTAGGCTCCACCTCAATAGAATTAATTGACATATTGTAGCCACATTGTTTAAAAATGTCAACATATTTTTGAAAATTATTGAGTTTCACATTCTCCTGAGTAGTATGACACCAAATTTGTGAAAATGGATAGAAAAAATTCCTAGGCCTAGTTTGCAAAAGTACTGTATGTTTAGCATATTATGCAAATTAGCAAAAAAAAATCTAAATGGGCGGAGTTAAATGGTTCTCGCGGGTATTTTGTTTGTTGGAAGTGATAGTGGAATTTTTTTTTTTTTGTAGGCCTCATGGTTCATGAGACATTCCAAATTTAAACACTTATACTATAGCCCCACCATTTGGCCAAATGGCCCCATCTCACTTTACCATCACTACAGGTCCACTGAAGATGCCATATCCCTTGCACGTGGCATGTTCAGTGCACCTGTTGTGAAGGCAGGCGAATAGTAGGGTGTCCTTAATAGATTCAGTACCAGCATTTCAAAGTACTTCATTATAATTGAATTAAGTCCACCTTGATTTTTTTGGGAACATATATTATTCTAGTATTTTAAAAGGAAGTGGGGACTGTTGAGGTGCTCAAAGAGTTATAAATGTCTATGAAAATGGCTACTAACTAGTTGCTACAGCTTTTGCCCTTTGTCCAATGATATATGGGACAAGTCAGATGTAGTAAATCTGAATTATTAGGGGGTGTTTATTAATAAAAGTACACTCATTTAAGAAGTAAGAAATTATACAAAAAGCTTTTTTTAAGTATATACAAAATACTTTAGCTACTTGTTATTTTTTTAGGAAGTAGTAATCATAAGTACAATGTTCAGAAGTTGAGAAAAGCTGTTCAGTCATTTACACAGACAATATCATCTAGTGTGATTAGACAGATAAAGACAGCATATCAAAAAGAGCACCACTGTCATGTAATGAGTTTTACAGACAGATGCAAGTGCAGTTAAGAGCTTTATTGAAGAGAGCGAGGCAGATAAATCCAAAAAACCTAAGGCAAAATCGTGCTCAAAAACAAGTGAGTCAGATGATTGGCAAATGGGCATAAACTGGGCTTGGACATGAATCGAGAAACGACGACAAGATCAAACCATGAAACGAAAATGAGAATCAAAAGGCTTAGTATGTGACAGTACTACAGTTGAGCACGCTGAGTGCCGGAGCGAGGGGAAATTCTTGACTGATATGACCCCCCAAGGTTCCGGCCCTCTGGGCAAAATGTCCACACAACCCCCCAGGTCCCGAGGCAGGTATTGTTAGCTGGTTCCTCGAGGAGCTGAGGAGCAGACAGGAAGCTCGGGCAGGCTCGCCGGGGTCATTAGGCAGGAAGCAGACTTGGGAAGCTGTGTTGTCAGCTTCAGGGATGAGCAGAACTTGGTAGGCCTTTTTGTCGGTCTCAGGCGTGAGCTGAGCTTGGTGGGCCATCCCATCAGACTCTGGCGTGAACTGAGCTTGGTTGGCCATGTCGTTGGCCTCGAGAGTAAGCATAGCTTGGTTGGCCATGTCGTGAACCTCAGGCATGAGCAAAGCCTTTTCTGTAAAGGGCTCCCAACTGTGGAACATGTTGCCAAATGAGTTTAAAGTAGTATGTGATATAAAGTCTTTTACAATGATGGTAAAGTGCTGATTTAAAATAAACCAGCGCTGTACACATATTTAAATTTAAGAAATGTTTATTTTAATTAGTTACTCATGTTGCCAGGGTTGGACGTATCCTTAAAATAGGTGCATGCAGGCAGGCAGGCAGGCGGTGGGCGGGCAGGCGGGCAGGCGGTCAGGCAGGCAGGCAGGCATAAATGATATGCCACATTAGCTAAAAGCTTTATTCTATCAGTTTTTTTTTTTTTTTTTTTTTTTAAGAAAAGCCATTCTAGGGACTTGAGATGCAAATTAGCTTATGCTATGCTCTCTATGTGCAATTCATATTTTCGAGCTTTCAACTGGAATTATGTTTTTTGTACTGTTCCTATTCAAATGAACTTAAAATTCAAATAAATTATATAAAATAAATAAGCTTGGTTGGACATGTCGTTGGCCTCAGGCATGAGCAGTGCTTGGTTGGCCTTGTCATCGTCCTCAGACAGGAACATGGTGTGGGAGGCTGTCTCGTCTGTCCCAGACAGGAACCTAGCATGGGAGGCTGTCTCGTCTGCCGCAGACAGGAACCTAGCATGGGAGGCTGTCTCGTCTGCCGCAGACAGGAACCTGGTTTGGGAAGCTGTCTCGTTGGCCTCCGACTGGAACTTGGCCTAGCAAGAACCTAGCTGGATAGACCACTTCACAGTTCTCACACTGGGTCTCAGGAGATGCTCAGGAGAGCTCCTCTATAAATGAGGTTGCAAGATTGGCCTGGGATTGGAGCTGGGCTGTGGAGGCAGCCCTGTCAGTCTGCTCCTTAATAGGTGGGGAATGGCAGAACAGGCTCGCTCGTCATAACAGTACCACCCACTGGTGTGCTGGGCCGAAGAACTGGGACAACTTTAGCCACTGCCTCTTGTCAGGCTTGGGATTCACCAGGCTCAAAAAATATAACTGGAAGTTGAAAACCATGAAATGAACATGAGGATCAAAAGGCTTAGTACAGGACAAACACTCACAATACTTTGCATTGAACAAAGACACACAATTGGTTTAATACTTAACGAAATCATATGTAGCAGCTATGAATAATAATGACACATGAGGGAGACATCCAATAACATAACTCGGGCAGAGACAAGACATAAACCATAACAAAACACACATGTAGAAAGTAAACAAAGTCAAAGTCACTGAAAAACCCAGAAGCGCTTCTGGCAGTTGAGTGCGCTGGGCGTCGGAGCGAGGGGAAATCCTTAACAGATGTGACACCCACTTTAACAGCCATGTTCACACAAAGACACAAAGTGAAAAAGGTCTTATTGTACAGTGCTGTGAAAAAGTGTTTGCCCCCATCCTGATTTCTTCTGTTTTTGTGTGTATATCATACTAAATTGTTTCAGAAATGAAAACAAAAGCTAAGATACAACAAAGGCAACCTGAGTAAACACAAAATACAGTTTTTAAATGATAATATTATTTGTTGAAGGAAAAAAGTTATCCAAAACCAACTGAGCATGTTTGAAAATGTATTTGCCCCCATAGTTACTAATTCCCCAAATCTATGAAACCGCATTAATAATGGGGCTCAGCTGGACTAGATGCAACCAGGCTCAGGCCTATAATGAGCAACCAGTAATCAGGCCTGATTACTGCCAGCCCTATTCAGTCAAATCAACACTTAAATAGAACTTTTTCAACAGAAAAGTTGGTTAAAAGGTCTTATCCAGTAACACACTATGCCAAAATTGAAAGAAATTCCAGAAATGATGAGGAAGAAGGTGATTGAAATACATCAGTCTGGGAAGGGTTACAAAGCTATTTCAAATGCTCTGGGACTCCAAAGGACCACAGTGAGAGCCATTATCTCCAAATGGAAAAACTCAGCACTGTATTGAACCTTCCCAGATGTGGCCGACCTTCCAAAATTCCTTCAAGAGCACAGCAACTAATCATTCAGCAAGTCACAAAAGAGCCAAGGACAACATCAAAGGAATTACAAGCCTCTCTTGCATCAATAAAGGTTCATGACTCCACTATCAGAAAGACACTACGTAAAAATGCCATCCATGCAAGAGTGGCAAGGTGAAAACCACTGCTAACCCAGAATAACAATAAGGCCTGTCTGAATTTTTCCAAAACACACCTTGATGATCCTCAAACCTTTTGGGGGAATGTTCTGTGGATTGATGAGTTGAAAGTGGAACTGTTTGTAAGACAGGTGTCCCCTTACATCTGGCATAAACCAAACACCAAATTCTTCAAAAAGTACATCATATGTATGGTCAAGCATGTTAGTGGCATTGTGAGGTGTGGGGATGCTTAGCTACTTCAGGGCCTGTTAAACTTGCAATAATTGAGGGAAACATAAATTCCCTAAGTTGAAACTCAAGTGCAACTGGATTATGCAGCAAGACAATGATCCAAAGCATAGGAGTAAGTAATAACCCTAAAAGTAAGTGAAAGAATTATCTCCAGTTATCGGAAGCATTTGGTTGCTGTTATTGTTGCTAAACATTGCACAAACAAATTTTAAGTGTAAGTTGGCAATTAACATTTCACATTGGTGACAGCAACTTTTTTTTGCTTAAAAAAAAAAAGAATTTAAAAATAAAAACTGTATTGTGTGTTTATTCAGGTTGCCTTTGTTTTATGCTGTATTTCATTTGAAGATCTAAAACTATTTAGTATGAGATGTACACCAAAAATACACAAGAATTCAAATACGTTTTCACAGCACTATTAGCTGCAACAATCTAAAAAAAAATCTCCTGAGTATACTCAGGCAGACAGAGAAGGGGTGGTCAAATGTTGGGCTGGTGAAAGAGTCATTGTAGGGGACAGAGGCATACTCAGATTATTCCTTGTAAAATAGTGGTGTTAAACTCATCCAATTTGTCCTGATGACAGAAATCATTAAATTATACAAAAACATACATACAAACTCAAACTCTTCTAGACCATTCACAAAGCTAAAAAATACAACAGGAAATGAAATTTTCTCAAACTGTTTATCACAAAGATTTATAGTATAATGATCAAGATATGGTACACTAAGCACTATTTGGTAAACCAGTAACAGGTATATTGTTTGAAATTGAAAATACAACAAGGTTTTTCTAAGTAGCTAGTCATAGTCCATCCATTGATGCACACATTGTGCCTTATTCATAAATTTTGAGTAAAGTTGTAATTGTTTGCATAGTCTAAACTGAAAAAAAAAACAAAAACAAAAAAACACAAATAGTTTTGGAAACCCTGATTTTCTTCGTACTTGCATGCATGTTTTTGAATGCCAATCATCTGTAAATAACCAGACACATGTACGGCACAGCTCACAGTATTACAGTGATGAGTAAATGGCAAAAAAGATTTTCTCAGAAGTAGAAGTCAAAGTTATTTTGACTCACATGTATCCCAATATCCCACCGTGGCCCTGTGTGTGCAGAGTTTGCATGTTCTCCCCGTGCTGCGGGGGTTTCCTCGGGTACTCCAGTTTCCTCCCCCAGTCCAAAGACATGTATGGTAGGCTGATTGGCATGTCCAAAGTGTCCGTAGTGTATGAATGGGTGTGTGAATGCGTGGGTGAGTGTGCCCTGCGATCAATTGGCACCCTGTTCAGGCTCCAGGTTTCTCCGTGACCATGAAGGAAGGATAAGCGGTATAGAAGATGGATGGATGGATGGATGGATGGATGGATGGATCCCAATAAAAAAATGCAACAGCACCTGAAAAGTTTAAAATATGGATCCAAGTTACAGAAAACATTAACGGCAAAGAAAATGACAACATGAAAACTGAGGAAAAATACATACTCTATATCTGCTGTAACCTGTGATCGTAGACGCCAGGCATACCAAACAAGGATAGCACATCTTTGGCTGTGGGGATATGCCTATTCAGCCTTACAAGCATCAGTGAGGTCGGACACTGATGTCAAGTGAGGGGAATTGGGATTCAGTCAGCATTCCAGTTCATTCCATAGGTGTTCAGTGGGGCTTAGGTCAGGTTTCAGCCCACTCGAGTTCTTCCCCTATAACCTTGGCAAACCGTGTCTTTATGCACCTTGCTGAGGTGCATTGTCATGCTGGAACAGATTTCCTCTTTAATTCCAGTGAAGGGAAATCTTAATTCTACAGCATACAAATATATTCAGCAAAAAAAGAAACATCCCTTTATGTCTGTATTTTAAAGATAATTTTGTAAAACCCAAATAAGCTTTACAGATTTTTATTGGAAAGGTTTTAAACAATGTTTTCCATGCTTGTTCACTGAGCCATAAACAATTATTGCACATGCACCTGTAGAACAGTCCTTAAAACATTAACAGTTTACAGGCAGTAGACAATAAAGGTCACAAATACTATAACTTAGGACACTAAAGAGACCTTTCTGCTAACTCTGAAATACATCAAAAGAAAGATGCCCAGGGTGCCTGCTCACCTGTGTGAAAGGCCTTCTGCAGGGAGACATGAGTACTGCAGATGTGTCCAGAGCAACAAACGGCATTGTCTGTAATGTGAGATGCCTAAGACAGTGCTACACGGAGACAGGAAGGACAGCTGATCATTCATGGAAAATTACATGTAACCCCCCAGGTGCACTGTAGTACTTAAAGCAGCTGGTGGCCACACCAGATACTGACTGCTACTTTTAATATTGATGCCCCCGCTTTGTTCAGGTACTCATTAATGCATTTCTTTTTATCAAATCTGTGGGCCTGTTTTCTCTGATCGGATTGCTATCCGATTGTGAAAAGACCAAGTGTAAATGCCTTCGGAAACGCATTCTAGACGGATTTAAATCCGATCGCTCAAAGCACATCAGGAGGTGGTCTGGGACGCATTCCAGACGAAACTGGACAAACCACATACATTAATGCTTTTCTCCTCCCAAACAGAAGTACATCACTCGCTTTAGCCATGCCAGAATCAAAAACATATAATCGACCGGTATAGCCATAATTTTGTATTTAGTTAGTGCTGACTTCTATTAGTATTGACTCTATATATAGTATTAATATTGACTTCTGAACCAGGTGTCACCTTTGGGCCCTGTATACCAGCTTAGCTTCAGATATAACAGCATTATTTGTTAACCCAGGCTGATTCTAAATCTGTTTTGATGCAGATGAAAAAAACTGATCAGTTTTGGTATTGTACCATTGTTTGAAAAGACACAGACCTGGCCCTGTAGTGTCCTTAATGTGGTATAGTATACGTTTGTTGTCTGGGTATAAAGTTTGAACTAAATAATCTCTACATGAAAGATTTACAGTATATTCATATTGTTATTCTTTTCTATAGTTATAGTTTTCCTATTTTTTTGTCTCACTTTTTGGTCATTTTTTTTTTTCTTTTTGGGTTTCCTAACCCTACTTAATAGTTTATTAACATTGCCATGCTATATAAATGATAAATACTTTAAACACTTCAGTGCCTTGTAACTGTTAGAGATAGAAATACCATAACATTCTGGCTTTAAATATATTCATAGTCTGCTTCACCAAGAAAATACAAAACCAAAAGAAAGAGTAGGCTAGAAAAGTAGTAAATGGGCATTCCCACTGCTGGTGGTAGGAGAAGTTTCTTTTAAAAGCCAAATGCATATACAAGACCTGCCATAAACAGTATAATCTCTTAGCTGAGCCCATTGAAAGCTGGGGCTTTAGGGTCAATTTACCCATCGCTCTGAGTTTGAATCAATCCCAGATACACATTAAGATGAAAGTCCATCAGTCCCAGGGACGAGCTGCAGCACTGGACCCAGTGGGCCTCCTTGAAAAGGACAGCTTATAGTCTGTTAGTATGGCTGGGACCTCCATCAGGACAGGGAAAGTGAAAAGAAAAACAATAATTAGACATAACTGCTTGTTTCCAAACATGGCCATTAAAGCCCCCCTCCTTTTTTCTCTCCTTCTCTAACCCTAACCCCCCCCCCACACACACACACACACACACACACACACACACATACACCCACACACCCCACCCTTCTCTCTCTAGGTCAAAAGAGAAAAACACAACACCGTTTTGATAGCTGGGCAGGCAAACATATTTTGTGACATCTAAAGTGAAACATCTTTAAACAACATGGAAAAATTAAAAGCAGGTTAAAAAGTGGGATGGATAAAGTAAGAGAAGGAATAGTAGTAATGAACAGAAAAAGAAATAGTGAGAGAACCAAATTAGAGTACAAATAATTATCCAAGGAGAGATTTTTCATGCATCATAAAAATTAAAGAAAGAAAAAGAATAGAGAGAAAATAAAAGAGGAAAGAGAAGCCCTAAAAATAAATAACCAAGTTATAAGTAACTAATATGAGGAATCTAAGATTTGCCATTGAAACTCTGTCTGAAAATGGTGTCATGCAAAGTTTGACACACTGGGTTAATTTGCTGCTCTGTGGCTGTGCCCTTTGATCTCTAGGTTCAATCTGAACTTGGAACAAGGATGCCAAAATCATGGCAGTCTCAGCAAGCTGTGTCATAGGTCGTCCGTGAGATTTCATGGTATATAGGCAAAACAAGGACCATGTGTGTATGAATACACATTTGAAACCAAAATAACTTCTGATTGTCTGCCCCCTAACCTTCATGTATAGGGTCATTCCATCTCAAGGGGTCAAATACAGGTCTTCAGGATTACTAGAAAATTACCGGCAGGTAAATTTGGAGGTTGGAACTAAACTCTGCCAATTTGAAGAAACCTTTGATGCTTCCAGTATCCAGTATACATACATACACATTTTATATATATATATATATATATATATATATATATATATATATATATATATATATATATATATATATATATATATATATATATATTAGTTGTTGTTGTTATGCTTAGATTAAAAATTTTCAAAAATTTCACATTCTCACCCCCATAAAATAAAAGTGATGTTTCAAACCTGAAATGTTCTGCATGCACACCATACATGCCTAGGTACCCCCTAAAAAAAAATAAGACAGAGACTTGAACCCTTCCCTAAAAAAAAGTGGTTTACCATAAACCAATGGATCATAATTAGAGAAGTGCAAGGGAAAATGTGAATCTGCAAGTTCAGTGTCAAACTGTCTCGAACAGAAGAGGGAAAGAAGAGAATCACTCCTGCTACTACATACCGGTGAGCACTTCAAGCCCACTTCAAGCCTTTTTATTCATTTTACCTGACTGCTTCAGTGGGACAATGTCTTCAGTCAATGACAACAATGACGGCTGTTGTCAGGGGTGGTGAACGATGGAATTCAAATAGAAATGTGATACCGTTAAAAGGGGATGCTAACATAAAAGTAGATAAGGGACTTCTGAAGCAGCAAAACAAGTGGGTATACCGAGGGGATTCACTAATATTCCTCCTTAGAAGTCATTATATGCAAACAGCCCTGGTGGAAAAAGTAAGCATACCATGTATACAGTTGCAATCAAAATGATTCAATCCCCATTGCAAATCAGGTTTATTGTCAAAATTTACAGACTTTCAGCTGTTTGCAATGAACAAATCAAACAAAAACATTTGAAATAGTTCAACACAATGAATGCATCAAGCGGTTCAACTGAACTCAACTGAAAATGCAACTTATAATGATTTCTCCAGTCTCAAAATTATTCAACCCCTCCATGGTAGGTGTCTTTAGTACTTTTGTAGAGCACCCTTTTGCTGTTATGACCTGCTGCAAAAAAGATGCATAGCTTCTGGCAAGATCTTGCAGGACATCTTCTGCAACCAAGCCTTGGTGGAATTTGAGGTTTGCTTGGGATCATTGTCCTGTTGGAAGGTCCAATGATGCCCAAGCTTCAGCGTCCTCACAGATGGCATGACGTTTTCTCTTAAGATTTCTTGATACTTTAATGAATCCATCTTGCTTTCCACACGTTGCAGGTTTCCAGTGCCAAAGGATGCAAAGCAGCCCCAGAGCATCACCGAGCCACCACCATGCTTGATTGTGGACACAGTGTTCTTTCTTCATTCTTCTTTCTCCAGACATTCCGCTGATCCATCGTGCCAAAAAGTTTTGTTTCATCGCTCCACAAAACAGAATCCCAAAACTTCTGTGACTTATTTATATATGATTTTTAGCCGAATTTGTTGTGCTTTTGGTCAGTAGTGGTGTACATCTTGGAGTTCTGGTATGGAAACCTGCGTTCTACAATTAGTATGCGCCTTACTGTGCTCACTGAAACCTCGGTGCCTGTTGCCACCCAGTCTTGCTGCAGGTCTTTTGCAGTCAGTCAAGGGTTTTTCACAACCTGCCTTCTCATAAATCTGGTTACAGCCACTGATAGCTTTTCTAACTCAAGCACACCTGGTGCAACTAATGAAGCCTTTGAGTAGTTGCATCAGGTGTGCCTGAGACAACACTTGTTTTGAATATTTGTGCTATATATACACATACACACACACACACACACACACACATATATACATTATATATATATATATAAGTACACCCCTCACATTTTTGTAAATATTTGATTATATCTTTTAATGTGACAACACTGAAGAAATGACACTTTACTACAATGTAAAGTAGTGAGTGTACAGCTTGTATAACAGTGGAAATTTTCTGTCCCTCAAAATAACTCAACACACAGCAATTAATGTTTAAACCGTTAGCAACAAAAGTGAGTACACCCCTAAGTGAAAATGTCCAAATTGGGCCCAAAGTGTCAATATTTTGTGTGGCCACCATTATTTTCCAGCACTGCCTTAACCCCATTAATACGCCAGTCTTGGTCATTAGCCAGAGTTAATGGACTAATACTATTTAGATGACCGCCCCATGCTTACCCTTTTCTAAATAGTACTTTATTTAGTCCCATAGTAACACTTAGTTATAGTAATGTTATCTCTACTCAGAGGTCATGACCACTAAAATCTACAGAGATAGGCCAATAATATCTAAGCAAAAGGTGGTGTTTGTGATTATAATTTGATGTCTGTGGAAGGATGTACCTTATTTACATACAGGAGGTAATTTGAGTGAGGGACCCTGGGAGGGTATGCCTTTAACAGCATTTTAAATAGTCTTAGGTTTTAGCAGCATGTGGCTAACAGTACTGTACACTAATATATCAACGGATGTCTCTGTTTAGTGTGTGTCTTACGTCTTTGGTCTGTGCTTGTATAATTGATTTGTTTTATTAATATTTCTAATTTTTATGTACATCATAGTGTAAAGGTTCACAATCCCGACTTGCAAACAGGTAAAATGAATTGTTTTTTAAAATGTTCTAGAATATCTATGCCCCCCCCCCCCGTGTCTGTCTACATTCGGTGTGCACAGTGTGACTGTGCACTCGCATATGCAAGTGATTAGTGTTTCTGTGGAGGAAGGGGGTGCTTGCATATGTATGTGGGAGTGTAATATGAATGATTAAAGCCACCCATATAGATTAATAAAGTGTTATGAAAGTGAGTGTGACTGGAACTCCCTCTCTGGGTGGCATTACCTGTGAGGGGACTGTGAATGAAAATGGAACAGCTGGAGAATAACTAAGAATTGATTGATTTCACATGTTTTCCATAAACAACAAAGCCATCTCCCTCCACTTTACTTGGCTGCAAACAAGAAATCCATTTGCCCCTTCTCTTCTGGCCCACTATTTAGAGTTTTGAAACAGCATGCTTACAAGACAGTGACACATTTTTTGTAATTTTGTCTCTGTACACCACCACAATGGATTTGATATAAAGCAGTCCAGATGTGATTGACCTTTAGCTTTAATTCAAGTGGTTTAACAAAAATATTGCAATTGTTTAGGAGTTACAGCCATTTTTTACATGGTCACTCCATCTTCACAGGCTCAAAAGTAATTGGACAACTGACTGATAAGCAGTTTCATGGCCAGGTATGGCCTGTTTCGGATGTTAAGGAGATAAAAGGTCTGGAGATAATTCCAAGTGTTTTTTTGTGAATTTGCATTTGGTAGCTGTTCATGGGAACTTTCAATATGTGGTCCAAAGAGGTGTTGATGCAAGTGGAAAAAAAACCCCAGACCTAGCAGAGAGATAGCAGAAACAATTTGATACATTCTTAAAAAGAAGGAATACACTGGTGAACTCAGCAACAACAAAAGGCCTGGAAGACCACAGAAGACAACTTAAGTGGATGATCACACAATTCTTTCTTTGGTGAAGAAAAATCCCTTCACACCATCTAGCCAAGTCAAGAACACTCTTGAGGAGATAAGCATATAATGGTCAAAGTCTACGATCAAGAGATGCCTTCAGGACTGTAAATGCAGTGGTTTCAGGTTTTTTTTTGTTTGTTTTTTTTTTGTTTTTTTTTTAAAAGATGATCAGTCTTTTCTAGAAAACATATTTAAAACATTTTTTTAAAAGCCTGCCCAGTTTTGGAATACAATTATTTGGACAGATGAAACCAAGAATAATTTGAACTAAAATGATGGGAAGAGAAGAGTATGGAGAAGGAAAGGAAGGGCTCATGACCGAACATGGTAGAGGAAGTGTTATGGCATGAGCATCTATGGCTGCCAATAGAACTGGATCACTGGTGTTTACTGATGTGACCACTGGTAGAAGTAGCAGGATTAATCCTGAAGGGTATAGATCTATACGTTCTGTTCAGACTCAGTCAAATGCTGCAAAACCAATAGGACAGTGTTTGACAGTACAGATGGATAATGACCAAAAACAACCCAAGCAACCCAAGAGCTTCTTAAGTCAAAGAAATGGAATTTTCTTAAACGTCACTCACCTGATCTCAACCCAATTGCTTTTCACTCACTGAAGACAAAACTGAAGACAGAAAGACCAATAAACAAGCAGCAACTGAATGCTGCTGCAGTAAAGGCCTAGCAAAGAATCTCAACTAAGGAAACTCAGCATTTGTTAATGTCCATGGATTCCAGACTTCAGGCAGTCATTGACTACAAAGGATTTGTGTCCAAGTAGTAAAAATAATCCTTATATTTTGAATTATATTAGTTTGTACAATTACTTTTGTGAAAATGGAGGGACTAAAAAAA